>NW_025825179.1:4193-5956 GCF_002878395.1 Capsicum annuum | reverse complement strand
TTCTCTTAGCTTGCACTTGCTTCTGCAGGTTTGTTAAGTCCTACAAAGAATTCGTAATATGGATTGTAGAATCAAAATCAATCCACTACGTGTTATGATTAACATCAATCATATTAGCTTCATAACAAACAAGAGAAATAGAAGTACCTTTCGTCTCAAGCCATCATTGAAACTTGACTCAATCTTTCTTTATGTGTTTCTTCTATCTACAAAAGTGACACTTAAATTTTTTTTTTGATGTCAGAGTCAAGTGGAGCATTTTCTTTAAAATTTTCATTGCCTTGATGAAACTTCTGATGTTGAGTAGTCATGAATGCACTTTCTAATATTTCCATCAGCAATCGATCCTTCTTTTGAACACACATGGCCATAAGTTTATTGCTAGATCATTTATCCTTATGTGTACTATAAGAGGTCTTAAAGGGGCCATACTGTGCTTGCAGAGTATTCAAAATATAGTGCAAATTAAAAGTTCCAGACATTTCAACCTCAAGAGTCTTTAGTTGACCCGCTAAATCTTGCACTCTCATGATGTGCTCACGCACGCCTCTCACATAAGTAAGCCTCATTGATGAGAATTTCATAATTAAGGTGCTGGCAAGTGCCTTATCCAAGTCTCAAATTGATCATCAATAGCTTTCAATAATGTCTTGACATTGTTATGTTGTTTGACAGAACCACGAATACCAGCTGATATTTTGGTCTTAATGAACATAACACTCAAACGGTTAGAACGCTTCCATTGTTCATAAAGAGCAATTTCAGCTTGAGTGCTAATTTCATCAATATGTGGTTCGTCTTTCCTGATAGCATAATCAATGTCCATGCACCCTAAGTAAAGGAGAATTATTTCCTTCCAGATTTTATCATTCTTACCATTTAATTCAGGATATCACAAATACCAAAGAAATTCGTAGGTTGCATAACTGTAAAAATATACATATATACATACTTAATAAATTTGAGGCAAATAATATAAAATTGAATCTACTGACATAAAAATTGTCCGTGGGCTAAATTTTAATCAATTAGACTCATTCTTTATGATAGATCATCGTTTACTAGTATGATATTCTATCTTGACAATAAAACTATTAAATTCTCATTCATAATTTCTATGGGTAATTATGAGAAGTATTTAATATTTTACCCTAATTAATTATGCAGCCCAATAATAAAGATTCTTAAGATATTATATCATGCATAATCAATTACAATACTAATTGCTAAAATTTTGTTATGTGATCTTAAAATTTAAATATTTATTCAATTAAAGATATTGTGGCTAATCTTCAATTAAATAACTATAGCTCACTTAGACATTAGCCTTTATTTAATGTTTATAATTTCTGTATGTGATTTTAAACATAATATATAATTTTATTTGATCAAGAGTATTGTGGCTAATTCTTAATTGAATAAAACTATATTTATCACTAGACATTAAATGTAACATTTTATTACTAAACATTTTGGAACAAAATTAAATATCATGTGCTTAAAAATTTCTTTAATATTTGTACACAAAAGTAACAATTGTTATGCATACATAGAACAAATAATGACAAAATAGTATCAAATTTGCCAACTTAATATATTAACGACATCATTAATTGATAAAGAAACGTGTACATATAAAACTACAAAAGTGACTATTGCCATTAATTTTTTTTTTAAAGAAAAACATAAATTGTGTCTCATTTCTTTGTGCTTTAACATGTAAAGCAATTATAGTCACAACTTGAGGAAAAAGAACTTTAACG
>NW_025825179.1:0-1193 GCF_002878395.1 Capsicum annuum | reverse complement strand
AAAAAAAGCATGGATTTGTTGTAAGTAATGTGGTACAGTTTTCGAATGTTATGTTCTCATTTCAACAATAAATAGCATAGGAAAGAGATAAGTGAGAAGAAAAATGTAAAATTCATTGTGGATGCTGATGAAATATTGTGAGAACCCACTGTATATACTTTTCCAGAGATTTCATCTTTGACCTTAATGTTTGAAGAGCAGGAAAACCAACCAGCAAAACAATAAATATTGCATGCACTGATGATTCTAACATGAATTTCTCAAATATCTTTTATCCTTTTCTAAATACTTTGCTCAGCAAAAAAATGCATGCGAAGGTATGTGTACTCACAGTCATATTGAGTCCAACCAATGGTCCATTTTTCAAGATCATACTGAACTAGATGGCTTGATAAAAGTATATCTGCATAAAAAAATTTCACAAGTTATGCCACCAACATGTCTAGCAATTATGACAAGCTGCATATTTGAAAACTTAGTTTCTGTGCAGCTGAGTCGTACTCCTTTTACATTAGTTTCTGTGCAGCTGAGTCGTACTCCTTTTACAAAGAATGGAGGAATACTTACCATTATAATTACAAAAGAATAAAATGTTAATAATAAAATTTATAATTGAATTTAATTTTTTTTTTCCAGGTCTGGAAAGGATATCTCTAACTACGTACTAAACTTCCTTGCAACATTACTCTTAGAAGGCTACATCATTTATTTCAAGCAAATCCAAATGAAAGAAATTATTGACCCAAGTATGGTGTCTAACACAAGATTGAGTTTCATTAAATTCTTAGCATAGTAAAAATTATTAAGCCAAGTTAAACTTAGAAGATTACTTGAGTAGTATTTGTGTGAGGCAAAAAACTACGTGATTTCACTATCATTCGCCTCACATTTGTTTTCTTTTTAAAATCGTTTGGGCTTAAATGTTAAGAATTACACTTGCGTTTCATGTGTTGTTTATGTAGTAGTGTCTTGAGGTATTTGGAGCTTAAACAACGAAAAAAAAGCACCAAAGGACCAAAAGGAGCCAAGGGATGAGCAACATCGCAACGCATCACAGAGTGAATGAAAATGGCCAACGAAGTGAAGCCTTGCACTACTGCTGCAAAGCAAGAAGTGGTGCCGATGTGGAATGTTGGCAGAGGCACCAGTGGGGACTTCACCAACATCAACTTTGATTAGTTTTTGAAATTCCA
>NW_025825178.1:0-1366 GCF_002878395.1 Capsicum annuum | reverse complement strand
CCTGCATCCATGACTCAAAACTCTATCAAGACGAGCTTTCCTTAAGAATGTCATCACTCAATCCATAATAGGGAGAGGTTTGTCCACCATCATTCTTAAAGAAGAGAGAAAACTACAAATAAAAACATTCAATTTCATTTAATTTCCATGCTTCATGCAAACTAAGTTAAAGTATTGCAAGACAACATGTACTCACACAAGGGTAGGGCCACACACCCCCAATAAAAAAATTATAGTGACCTCACTACATAACATAAAAGCATAAGAAGGGTTAAAGGGTTCCCTGAAACTGTATTGATAAACATATGGATGGTTAGACATAGAGGCGCGATCATGACCTGAATAGTGTGATCAAGGTAATGGAGGCTATCTAGTACTTTATTTTGCCCTAATTTGTTGTTACAACCTATCCAAAGCACCTACAAAGCATGAAAATTATGTGAATTATTCCAAAACACACAAAGATACAAATATGAAAATTATGGGTTGCCTCCCTTCATGCGTTTGATTTAATATCACGGCACGACACCTCTTTAACGAATATTTATATCTCCACTTAGAGGATTTAAATATTATGCCTAATTTTCAATCAATGCATCTTTGAGGTGCATTGAGAAAATGAAATGGCATAAAGAAATATGTTCTATCATGCCACTTCAAAGACTTGAACCTTTTAACTAATTTTTCATCAAGTTTTAGTGTAGGCTCATTGGGTAATAGTGGGAATAGGCCAGTAGTTAATCATGAAAAATTAAGATCATTGTCCTTTAAGTGTGGGGTTTACTTTTGCCCTTTAGGAGTGACGAACTCCAAAATATAGGGATTTTTTTCTCTCTCCATAATTCATCATTCACTTAGGGTGTTTGATTTTCATCACATCCACCAAGTATTATGTTGAAAATTAGTTTGAGTGAGGTTTTTTCCTTAAGTCTAGAATCTCATCCTTATTGGCATCCTCACCTTGAAATGGACTATAGTTTTCGTAAGAAATTTGCTTGGATTCTTGTTTTAAATCTAGCACCATTTCCTTTGTTCTGGCATCTTCAACCATATTGAGCTCGGTTGGTTGGGAAATCACCGAAGATTCTTTAATGTCAAGCTCATTTATATGCATGGGCATGGTCGTATTATTCGCATGAGTGACCTCTATTTCCATGTCTTCAACTTTCTTGATTTCCTCGATGCATGCCCCTACGGCTTGATGCATATGGTGTAAGTTATCCCCCTTTGATTCTACCCGGTCCAAGATAAGTTGGAGTATTGCTTTAACACCACTATTTTCGGTGTTTTGTTCTTGGATTGAGTCTAACTCTTCATTGAATTTATGTATGAGATGCACATTATCCTCTGTTGATTCCACCCGATC
>NW_025825177.1:0-2925 GCF_002878395.1 Capsicum annuum | reverse complement strand
GAAATGAAAGACATGGAGCATACCAGTGACAACATCTGGAGAGTCCTCCTGGTCCTGGCGAGGTGGTATAGCATAGAAGCAATTCTGGCGCGAACCACCAGCAGTACTAGAAGAAGGGCCCTGAGGAGAAATTGAGAGGACTATGAGAGCAGGGGCACTGATGATAGCCTGACTCTTGGGACAAACATCTCGACTTCCTTGTCTAGCATACGGATAATCTCTAAGTCGGTGTCCCAACTTTCCACAACTAAAGCAACCCCTCTGATCAATAAAACACTCGCCAAAATAATCTCTACCACACTTGGCATAAAAAGGAGGATGAGGTATGTTACATACACTTTTGTGAGACCTGGATGGGATAGGCCAGTTCCCCTACTCCTGCCTACTTCAAGGTATGGCAGCACTAACTGAGGAAGGCGCAGGCATAAATGAACGTCTCTAAAATTGAAGGCGGTTCCCTCTATGAAATTTGGACTGACCGAATCCCTGCTGCTCTGATCTAGCTTTTTTATTCCCTCTTAGTCTCTCCCTCTCTTTCACCTTATTAGCTTCAATCTATTGGGCATATATCATCAATCAAGAAAGGTCCATCTCCCTATTAAGCATAGAAGATCTATACTTTTTCAAAACATAACTCAACACGCCGGTTACGAACTTGCTCATGATGGTCCTGGAGTTAGCCATAATACTATGAGCATATTTGGATAACTGATTGACTCTAAGACAATACCCCTTAACAGTCATGGATCCTTGTCTCAAATTCATGAATTCTTCTATCTTTGCTACCCTCACCTCAAGAGGAATAAATTTGTCCAAGAACACATACTGGAATAACTGCCAAGTCATAGGAGCGGTATCCTCCTCTCTACTCTTCCTCTACATCTCCACCCAACTATATGCAACATCTTTCATTCGATAGGCAGCTAATTCAACACTCTCCTCCTCAGTCATGTGTATAATATGGGTGATCTTTCTTACTTTATCCAAGTACATCTGTGGATCTTCACCTACCTTTGACCCATAGAACTCAGGCGGATTCATCTAAATAAAGTCATAAAATCGAGCTACAATAGAATTATTCTCTTGCAGAGGTAGACTAGTAGCTTGGGCTTTAGCTTGAGAATTGGCGGTAATTGCTTGGGCTAGTGCCTAAAAATCTGCCCAGAATTTTCCATGAGACACACGCTCGTTCAAGGGATCAACGGGTTGAGGTTGCTCATTTTTTTTACGAGCTCGACGAGTAGGCATTTTCTATTATAAGAGAGCATGAGTTAATCGCAGATAAAGAGAAAGTTGTAGGCACGATAAACTTTATAAAGACAAAAATGAGTTTTCTTAAAATGTCTCGTAGCCTCTTGATCATAGATGCGGCACGCTATACACCGATGATTAAGACTCTACATAACACAGCTTGTCAGACTCCCTAGGACCTAGGACTCCTTAAACCTTAGGCTCTGATACCAAGCTTTATAACGCCCTAAAATTTCTATCTCGAGACATAACACGGTACTTAGGGCTACACGTAGCCCCAAGCTAACCCTCGAAGCCAGACACTACCTCAAGGAACTCAATTCAACAATAGTCATGCATAATAAAGAGATACATCACATCAGGTTCACGAGAGATACTGGAGAATATTAAATTGTAAAACCAAAGTATATATTGAATGTTTGTACATACCATCCCTCTAGTCTGACAAAGCCTCTATATATCAAAATCAAAGAGCCTTTGGGACAAACCCCCTATTGACTCAACAGTACCGAAAGCCATTAAAAAAAATGATACCACAAAAATATAGACATGGTCCTCAAACCATGAGGACTCAACATTGAGGAAATGTAGTGAGGCACCCGAATATCGCTAACGCAGCTACGGTTGAGTACCTGAACCTACATTATGAGAAAATGTAGCCCATAGGAAAATATATAGGTTAGCACTTTGGAATGTACTGAGTATGTGGGGGTACTTAGAACAATGTAAATATCATCATCAATTTTATGAAAATATTGATATGTACAATGATGGCTCACTTGGCTTGAGTTAGATAGAAACATACTTTTCATGATCTCATAGTAAATAAATCATATGATAAAAACCTAATAAATCATCATAAACAACTCAACTCTGCAACTCAAGACTCGGAGTGACTCGGTAATTCAAGAAATTCAACTCTTATTGACATGGGAGGTTCTTATAACAGACATAAACCATGTGAGCTATATGGAGTCCAACGTTTTGCCCTCCTAAGAAGAGAACTCCACATTGGCGGGAGTTTCATACTCTTGCCAGGGAATACAATCTCAATTTAGTGATCATAATCTCATAATCAGCCTCTGGCCTACAAATATCATTACCAATCCTACAGTGGCATGTAGTTTCAGGGGAAATACCACATTTCCTACTCGGTGCTAAATACTACTCCCAGACACAAGCTGAGAATGCATTAGGAAATTTACCACAAATATCACAAGGGTCTATCATGAAGATCAAATCAAATATCTTGCATATTTATCAAATCATAATCAACTTATGGATTCCTAACTCGACTCAAATCAAATCAATCTTTCTAAATATGAAAATGTATCAATTCATTAAATCATGACAACATCAATAACTTTTTTGAAATATCAAAACTCATTGTGAAAACTCAATCTCATGAATCAATATAATCAATAATACAATTTGTCATAAGGAAGCTTAAAGCTTGACAAATATCTTGAAAGCACTTGAAATTTCAACTCATGGTAGAAATATGAAATTCACAATATTAAATATCAATTCATAAATTGGGAATAGTAAAATAATCATGTATAACAAACTTGAACAATTTATATTCTCATAGCTCATGATGAAGTAATTTGGGTATAAACCCACTTGCAAAATCATATAAATCCATAATAGAAATCAAAGCTTTGGGCGCAAGAA
>NW_025825176.1:0-1295 GCF_002878395.1 Capsicum annuum | reverse complement strand
GTTAGCTCATTTACAGGAAAAAGGACTAAAAGTGTACGAAATAGATAATTAGTTCTCGAAACTAGGCTAAAATATGGGCAAAATATATTGATATAGGCGCGTAATTTCGCCTATCATCAACGAGAATGTCATCTATGAAGACTATGATGAACATGTCCAAGTAATGCATGAACACAGAGTTCATCAAGTCTATGAAGGCTGCTAGGGCATTGGTAAGACTAAAGGACATGATAAAAAATTTAAAATAACTACACCGAGTTTGGAAAGCTATTTTTGCAATGTTATTTTCTCTGACTCTGCGCTGATGATAGTCTGATCTGAGGTCTATCTTAGAGAAATAAATGTCTCCCTAAATTTGGTCAAATAAGTCATTGATTCTGTGGAGTGGATACGTGTTCTTCATTGTAACTTGGTTTAACTTATGGTAATCTATGCATATTCTGAGAGAACCATCTTTCTTATGCACGAATAAAACTGGTGTGCCCCATGGGGACACACTCGGTCTGATGAATCCCTTATCTAAGAGATCCTCCAACTATTTCTTTAATTCTCTGAGATCTACTAAAGCTATTCTATATGGTAGGATAGAGATGGGATGAGTATCTGGGAGAGGATCAATTTCGAAATTAATTTCTCTTTCATGAGAAACACCGGGAAGATCTTCGGTAAACACATCTTGAAATTCACGTACTACTAATACAGATTCAAGAGTAGGGGTTTCTAAAATATAGTCCTAGACTCGAATGAGATGATAGACACATCCTTTGGATATCATCTTTCTAGCCTGAAGGTAAGAAATAAGTTGACCCCTAAGTGCTGAAGTACTCCCTTTCCACTCTAGGATAGGTTCATTCAAAACCTGAAATCGGACAACTCTATTTCTGCAGTCGACTGAGGCATAATAGGAATGGAGCTAATACATTCTGAGAAAGACGTCAAAATTAGTCATATCTAATTCAACTAAATCTACTGAAGTAACTTTTTGAGATATCATAATCGGACAGTTCCTGTATACCCATTGGGCTATGATAGATTTACACACGGGTAAAAATTGAGAAGGGCTCTGCTAGAATTTCGGGACTAACTCCAAAATCAACTGCTACATATTGAATAACAAAAGAGAAGGAAGCTCAAAGATCTAGCAAAGTGTAAACAAGAAAATGGATAAATTGGAACGTACCAGTGAAAACATTAGAAGAACTTTCCTGATCTTGTCGAGACTGAAAAACATAGAGTCTGTTCTGGCACTGCCCACTGGTGGCACTGGAAGAGGCACCTTGCTAATTTAAGCAACT
>NW_025825175.1:0-1443 GCF_002878395.1 Capsicum annuum | reverse complement strand
CTTTGTCGTCTTGATTTATCGTCTCATAGTTTGCAACTAGTAGCTTCCGCATGACGTCCTCTCGATTTCGAACCCAACAAGTGATATCAGAGCCAATGGTTCAACGATCAGATGGTTCGATTGAGGATAGGATCAGATCAAAGTTGCAACAAATTTGATGATAATAAAGATATATATCCAAAAACTACATGTGGAGACGATTGTCAATCATATTTTCAATAATCCTGCTGCTACATATTTGAAAATAAAGCTTATTTTTAACGTTTTTTTTTTTACCCGAAAGGGCTCATATATTTTTTAACGTAAAAGCTCTATTTTTAAGCATGTCAAACAGCAGTGATGAAGACTATGTGAAGAACAAAGATCAAAGATGGGAAGAAGGCGGATCAAGTGAAGAAAAATCAAGTCAAAAAGAGGAGATTTGTTAGAGTTTTTGCCCTGATTTTCTTACCAAATTTAAGTTTTATTTTTCTTAGAAGAAAAATAAATGTAATACCATAATTACTTTTACTTTTCTTGAAATAAAAATATAAACTTTTCCATATTTGACTAACCTCTTTCTAATCTAAGAGGAAAGACTTTAGAACTCTATAAATAGAAAACCCTCTTCTCATACAATAATAACATATAGCATCCACGATGTAGTCATTAAAGAGTCTTTGTTTAAGGGGAAATTTCTCCCAATAGGTTTTGAAGTTTCTCAATATTATTTTTAATATGTAGGTCATTTGACCACCCATACCATAATATTTTTTAATATTATATTTTCCTTTGTTTTCTTGATTTATCGGCTCATAATTTGCAACTAGTAGCTTCCGCATGACACTCTCTCGATTTCGAACCCAACACTTCTCAGATTGGCATACATTTATTTATCTCTGGTACCAAATATTGTCCCTACTCTTTCTATCTTGTATAAAAGTAGTAGTCCTTTAGGCATCAAAATTCTTTTGAAGCTTTCTTCAGCAGGAGTAATTTTTAAAATTCTACTGCTTGCGTCATCCTTTTAACTTCTTCCTCACTCCCCAACCTTTTCTTCTGTAAAACAAAAAAAGGAAAAGAAAAGGAAATATCTCAAGTTCAAGCCTCTGAGAATAATCGTGAATCCTATCCCTGGAGAAATGATTATCCAAAATACTCTCAAGGATAGCACCAGAATCTCTTCTCCAGTAGAGTTGGACATCAAAATCGTGGAACTCTTAAATATCGAACCCCAAATTCATTCGACTACACACTCAGCAAACTATTCTTACAAAAATCCCCAATGCATACAATTTTTAGATACTTCTCTATACATCAATGGATGGAACTTTATTTCATTATATATCACCACGACAATTATTCATGGATTTGGAATTGTTCTATTTGGGTAATGAAAGAATATGGTGTTGTCAAATCATGGAGCAAGGAATTTAATGTCCCTTTAGACATGGAACCTAGAAT
>NW_025825174.1:0-3401 GCF_002878395.1 Capsicum annuum | reverse complement strand
CATATCTAGAGAGAAAAATCACCCCATGGATAACCATTAATTGATAACACAAGCAACCAACTGTTTCTTGACAGGAGGGAATGGAATATAGCTGCAAAATAGAAATCATTCCAAAGGTCAATCACCCGCTGAAAATGCATTTTACCCACTCCATATCTATTGGATGGCATGCTCCAATTAAGACTTTCCAGGTAACCTCAATAGAGAGAAAACACTTTTAAGGGATTTTACTAGAGGTATTACTTTTTCAACCAACACTCTCATTCTACTTCCAAAATAGTCAAAACTCAACTTTGACCACTAACTGTCGTCCAACTGAACCCAAAAGGGTGATAATAATAGACTGAATCACAACATACTAATACCATCACTATATCTTCATAAATTAACAAAGGGTCGTCCAAGCCAAAATTAAACCAGGACATGAGTTATAAAACCTACTCCATATTTAATAATAACTTTACTTAAACATTTTACACATGTTTTCGACTCTAAACTACGACAAAAATAACCTAAGTCTCATCCACTCCATCTCATCATAGAGAAATCAAAAAGGTAAAGCTGATCCACTAAAACTCCATAAGGCAAACATGAGAATAAGCTTAGAAAACTCTATCTTGGCATACAATTAGAGATAATCACAGGGTGCAATCCACGCGAATGCTCAAACCAGTTCGGATAAAAATCAAACTAAACTCTTAAAATCCAAGGGGTAACTAATCATCACTGAATATTCTAGTCTAGGATATCTCATCCATTGAGAATGAAGACTTAGTTAATCTAACTATAGAATAGTACCACCCCTCACACACACCTAAGTAAATCATCCAAAATTCTCAAAGAAAACTTAAACTAGAGGTCAAAAGTAAAATAACCACTATAGGGCCCATGGGCTATCAGTTGAACACTTATCAACAATAATCCAGACAAAGTCTAGAAGGCCAAATATGCAACCACGGAGTAGGCTCAACCACCCTATAAAAGATATTTGAACGAGGACAAGTTTAAAATAAAAGTTTCACATAAAATCTACAACACAAAGCTAAAATTTCAATACTAAGGCTTAACCACTCACTCTCAAATATCTAAATCAAAACTAAAAATGGGCAGGAATTAATACTCCATATTTATCATACAGCGTAACCGCCATTCCAAGGAGTTAAAATCCAAAACTAGGCCAATACGGCTATATCAATATCAACTATCTCAAATTTACTCTTGGATCCAAATCTGACATATTCGAGATAAATCATACCATGAGACAGTCAACACATATCTAGAGAGAAAAATCACCCCATTGATAACCATTAATTTATAACACAAGCAACCAACTGTTTATTGGATGGAGGGAATGGAATATAGCTGCAAAATAGAAATTATGCCAAAGGTCAATCATTGGCTAAAAATGCATTTTACCCACTTTATATCTATTGTTTGGCATGCTCCAATTAAGACTTTCCAGGTAACCTCAATAGAGAGAAAACTCTTCTAAGGGATTTAGCCAGAGGTATTCCTTTTTCAACCAACACTCTCATTCTACTTCCAAAATAGTCAAAACTCAACTTTGACCGCTAACTGTCGTCCAACTGAACCCAATAGGCTGATAAAAATAGACTGAATCACAATATACTAATACCATCACTATATCTTCATAAATTAACAAAGGCTCATCCAAGCCAAAATTAAACCAAGACATAAGTTATATAACCTACTCCACATTTAATAATAACCTTACTTAAAAATTTTACACATGCTTTCAACTCTAAACTATGAGGAAAATCACCTAAGTCTCATCCACTCCATCTACTCATAGAGAAATCAAAAGGGTAAAGCTGATCCACTGAAACTCCATAAGGCAAACATGAGAATAAGCTTAGAAAGCTCTACTGGGCATACATATAGAGATAATCATACAATGCAATCCACGCGAATGCTCAAACCAGTTCGGATGAAAATCAAACTAAAATCTTAAAATCCAAGGGGTAACTAATTATCACTAAATATTCCACTCTAGGATATCTCATCCATCGAGAATGAAGACTTAGTTAATCTAACTATAGAATAGTACCACCCCTCACACACACCTGAGTAAATCATCCAAAATTTTCAAAGAAAACCTAAATTAGATATCAAAACTAAAATAACCACTATAGGGCCCATGGGCTATCATCTGAACACTTATCAACCATAATCCAGACAAAGTCTAGAAGGCCAAATATGCGACCACAGAAAAGGATCAACCACCCTATGAAAGAAATTTGAACAAGGACAAGTGTAAAATTAAAGTTTCACGTAAACTCTACAACACAAAGCTAAAATTTCAATACTAAGGCTTAACCCCTCACTCTAAATATCTAAATCAAAACTAAAAATAGGCAGGCATTAATATCCCATATTTACCGTACAGCATAACCGCCATTCCAAGGATTTAATATCCAACACTATGACAATAAGGCTATATCAATATCAACTATCTCAAGTTGACTCGTGGATCCAAATTTAACATATTCGAGATAAATCATACCAAGAGACAGTCAAGACATATCGAGAGAGAAAAATAACCCCATGTATAACCATTTATTGTAACACAAGAAACCAACTATTTATTCGCTGGGGGGAATGGAATATATCTGCAAAATAAAAATTATGCCAAAGGTCAATCACTGGCTGAAAATGTATTTGACCCACTCCATATCCATTGGATGGCATGCTCCAATAAATAGTTTCCAGGTAACCTCAATAGAGAGAAAACACTTCTAAGGGATTTTGCCAGAGGTATTCCATTTTTAACCAACACTCTTATTCTACTTCTGAAATAGTCAAAACTCAACTTTGACCACTAACTGTCGTCCAACTGAACCCAAAAAGGTGATAATAATTAAATGAATCACAACATACTAATACCATCACTATATCTTCATAAATTAACAAAGGGTCATCCAAGCCAAAATTGAAACCAAGACATGAGTTATAAAACCTACTCCACATTAAACAATAACCTTACTTAAACATTTTACACATGCTTTCGACACTAAACTACGAGGAAAATCACCTAAGTCTCATCCACTCCATCTCATCAGAGAAATCAAAAAGGTAAAGCTAATCCACTAAAACTTCATAAGGCAAACATGAGAATAATCATAGAAAGCTCTACTGGGCATAAAAATAGAGATAATCATAGAATGCATTCCATGCGAATGCTCAAACCAGTTCGGATGAAAATCAAACTAAAATCTTAAAATCCAAGGGGTAAATACTCATCATTGAATATTCCACTCTAGGATATCTCATCCATCGAGAATGAAGACTTAGTTAATCTAGCTATAGAATAGTACCACCCCTCACACACACCTAAGTAAATCATCCAAAATTCTCAAAGAAAACTTAAACTAGAGGTCAAA
>NW_025825173.1:0-2024 GCF_002878395.1 Capsicum annuum | reverse complement strand
ATTTTCTACTTTTCCACATAAGTCATTACTGTACTAGATTTCTTATAGAAAAAAATTATTGTTTTCATCCTAAACTATATTCAAAAAGTCTAAGCCACACCTAAACTATACTAATGATTTATTACACACCTTAACTATAAAAAAATGATATTATTATCTCTCCGTGACTCCCATTTTAAGGAGCGTGTGTTACACTTATTTTAGGCGTGTCCAGCCTATTAAATAACAAAAGTAAACGGTTAAAAATATTAAGGGAAAAGTCATCGTTTCCACCCCAAACTATAGTCAAAAAGTCGAATCCACACCTAAACTATATAAGTGACCTATTACACACCTTAACTATAAAAAAGTGATACTTTTTACTGACGTAGTGCTGATGTGGCAGCGCGTGTAAAACACTAGACCACATGCAAGTGATGATAGCCTGACAAGGTGTAAATAGTTTTACTTTTTTATAGTTTAGGTATGTAATATGTCACTAGTATAGTTTAGGTATAACTTCAATTTTTTTGAATATAATTTGGGGTGAAAATTATGCTTTTTCCTTTTCTTATATTCATATCAATAATTTTATATGATGATAGACATGCATAGCTCAAAATGGATGAAATAAAAAATGATAAATACATTGAATTTAAAGGCCCGTATGTACCTACTTTTGAAATGAAAATGGAAGGTAAATGAAAATGGAAGGTTAAGTGGGCGTTTGACTACTAAAGCTAAAAGTGTTAAAAGTTGGTTGAAGTTGTGTTTGTTCATAAATATAACTAAAATTATGTTAAATTTTGTGAGAAAAGAAAGATAAAAAAAATAAAAATAATTCTTTTTTTATTTTTTACCTTTTTAAATAAAGTTTGAAATTATATTTAAATTTGTTATAATCTAATGTTAATTTAAAATTGAATTTGCTATAAAATAAAATATTTTTTGAAAAGATAAAAATTTCATGACCAAACGGATCGTAATATTTGTGGTACATTTAATGGGTCCCATTGTATTATTATACGATTTTTTGCATGACATTTTTGGTAATTAAGTACGAATTTCTTTTTAATACTCCCTTCATTTCAAAAAAGAATGACTACTTTTCTTTTTAGTCAGTTTAAAAAAAAATGGTTTTTTTTCTTTTTGATAATATTTTAATTTAATTTTTCACGTGACATGTTTAGGACCACAAGATTAAAGGATATTGGGAAAAAACTTAAATATGCCACTGAACTATTAAAAATGACTCATTTATGTCATTCGATAAAAGTTGGACTTATTTATACCATCGCCGTTACAAAATCGGCTCATCCTTGCCATTACTTTTTAACAGCTGGTTTTTAAAAACAGTCTCATCACGTGACAGCTTATTAGAGGGCCACGTTATTTTTTATTTTTTTTATTTTTTATTTTTTTATTTTTTTTAAAATATTTTTTTTTATCCATTAAAAAGAACTCAGACAACTTTTTGATCCATTGAAAATTAATTTGATCTATACTTTTAAAATTTAATTAATTTTTCATGAATATATTCTTAAAACATTCTCGTTCGATTTGATTTTTTGTCAGTTTTGACATATTAAGATTTTTTTCATATTTTACCTTTAATATTTTAATTATTTTTTTCTTCAAATTAATTTCAACTACAATAATAAACATCATTTAATAAATATATTATAATAAAGTAGTTATTTTAATTGACGGGCAAGTAACTAAAAGGGAACGGAGAGAGTATACACTTCATGCTTTTTATCACTTTATTTATTTATTTATTTTAAAAGATTCACGTTAACTAAAAATTTTGTCATTTTTCAGTTGAAACTGAAGGGATATATAAACATCAAATATTATTATTATATTATTAATAGTTAGCTTCTCATTTTGTCAACTCTACGTATACTATATATATCGTCGTCATGTTGTTGTCTTCCTATTTTTGCAATGATAAATGATGATGCATAAAGTGTTACGTACAAATGTTGAATGCTGATTAGGGGCGGCTCAACCCTTTAGGAGAAAAGGCGGCCGCCTAAGACCCC
>NW_025825172.1:0-5464 GCF_002878395.1 Capsicum annuum | reverse complement strand
ACCTTTCTAATGGATGATCTCTGAATCTACTAATAATTATAAAAAATAATTATATCCGAGATTGAACCTATCTAGCGAAAGATCTCTGAATCTTCTAATAATAGAATTGATGGACTGAGTTTGAGATCAAACCTATCTAACGGGTGATCTATGTATCTATTAGTAATAATTTTAATTGAATTTATATGAGACCATACCTATCTAGTGGGTGGTCTATGAATCTATTGAACTATCTAAGTTCCTTACTGAGATAGATGGTTGTATCTGACAGTGCTGATTTCTGAGGTCTACTCTGAAGACTGATACTGAAATAGTAACTGTGGGAGTTCTCACTTAACCGAAATGCTCCAAATATGATCTAGTAGAGTCAAACCTGTAACCTCAGCTGGAAGGGTGTCAATACCGTGCCACGGGTAAAGACCTCTTCTATCGTCAAGCCTAAGGCAATATAATAGTCAACCGTTGATCTAACAGGTGACTCCTGGTACTTCATTGGCTATACAGTTCTAGAGGTCAGGGAATGTTAGTAAAGTCTTTGCCTCTCTAACGGGGAAGCCATCATCACTGAACTTGCTCGGTGCTAGTTACTACTCCCAACTGAAGGACTCTGAACTGATTCTTATACTGAACTGAATTGGTTACTGATTTAATTATCTTACATAACTGATCTGACTGAGTTTACTTGATTCCATTAGCTGATGGAATACTTCTAAATTCTACTTTTAGTCTGAATACGACTGAGTTCTATAACTTACAAAGCTTTACTAAAATCTACACTAAGTACTGAGCCTGATTAGACTAAATACTAAGATTTACTGAGTTTCCTTAACTGCTGTCACTAATTGAAATATACTGATCATAGCACGACTGAGATTATCTTGAGAATCACTCAGCTCCAGACAAGCAGCTAAGTTTTTCGAGTATTAAATATCCCCAGGACTTGATAACATAAATAAATAAGACATGACAACTCTTGCGTAATAATTATAACAACAGACTATCATTCGTAATATAACCAATGAAGCATCATCTCGAGAACTTTGGAATCTTAAACATGTAATTGTAAAGGAAAGCATACTATTGTCGCATAACTCATCCAACAAGGAGTGCACATGAACAAGAAGACATGCAACATATCATAACTCATTTATTTAGTCCTTTCAACAAACACTTAGCATGCACTAGATGACACATTCTTGGGGATATTATACTTCATGTTACCATAACACTATTTTCTTCACATAAGCAATTTATAAGCATGTGAGAGGCACCCTTTGGTCATACAACTTTCAACACACCAAATTAACATAATTACATAATTCAACATGCTTCTTAAAGGGCTTTAACATGAACATCACATAATCAAAACATACTAAGGTCAAAAGCTTGAATCTTTATAATCAAAACATGAATCAAAATTTATCAACAACATGAACATTAGTTTCTATTCCCATAAATCATGAAAACCATTAAAACATAAAATTTAAAATTTTAAAAAGGATTCTTGAACTTCTTGGGTGGAAGAAACCCAAGAATCAACATCCAACATACCTTGCTATGTAATTCTTGAAAGATTCATGGTGAAAGCTTGATGATTTGGGTCTTGGATTAGAAACCCTAGGTCTTGTTCTTGAAGAAAATTGAGAGAAAACTAGTACATTTAGGTGAAATAATGAGAAATATCATGTTAAAGAGTATATATAGGGGTTGGGAAAAGACCTTTTTTGTCCTTGGAATTAAAATCCAGAACTGGAAAAATCTCGATTTTACATCCTGGCGTGATGCGCCATAATCGCACCAGCTTACTGGAAATCAGACAATTGGGAAACCAAGTCCTTGCGCGATGCGATAGAAATCGTGTTGCCACCTTGTTTGTAAACTGAAAAGATACCGCGATGCGGTGGAATCACGGAGGCTCACTGGAATTTGACAACTGCCATTTTGGCTGGCTCTGTGATGCGCTAAAGTGCCAGGTGGTACACTGTCTCACTAAAATGGCTTTAACTTTTCACCTGTGTGTCGGATTTGGGCAAATTTAGTATCGATGGAAAGCTTATTCAATTCTCTACATAACAAAAAGTCAATATTAGGGAAATTATACATGGTTTAACATATTTCTCTCTTTGAAAGTCACTCCTCTATCTTTTAAGATTAGAATTACAATATCTCCTCTTTGGAAACATTCATCCTCGAATGTAACTTGATAGGCTAAGAATACTGATCGACTGAGATTACTTAAGGAATGAAAACATCTGAAACATGACTATGTGACATGGAATTACTGATATACTAAGATTTCATATTGAACATGCATATTTGATGCATGGAATACACGACTGAAGCTACTCATAAGCTGAATTCTCATAATGGACATGCATATCTGATGCATGGGTTCATAACTGAGTTGTTCTCATGAATGCATAACTGAATACACTGAAAAGCTGAACTTTTTCTACTAAACATGCATATTTAATGCATGAATACTTGACTGAACTGCCTTTGAATGCTTGACAAATTATGCAATGATACTGGTGTTAACTTTGAAAGAAGAATTTGATCATGCATTTGAATAAGTCTAAGGACATGAAAGCATTGTAATATTATGGGGTATCTCCCCATTGGGACTCTATGTCCCTCTAAGAACACTTCGCTGAATACTGGGGTGGTGCATAGGGCACCTATGAACTGGGTCATGATTGATCGTCCAAAATTTGAAACTAATTCATAATACATGAGCTGAGCTATACTCACAACTACTAGGATACTCTATCTTGGAATAGTTACATTTTGGAGATTTCTAATAGCATGATCAAGTAAAGAGATGAGATAACAACTATATGCATTTGACTGCTAAACGAACTTGCTGGCTCTACTAACTGACTCATACTGAAATATAAGCTCAGATAGAAGCAAGGGATCTAGCAATGCATATTATAAAGATAAAGGACTCATAGCATACCCGAATCTATACCAGTGAACCTTTCCTGATCATGGTGAGTTGAAGTGCATAGATTCTGTTCTAACGCTGACCACTATTGGCACTGAAAGTGGCACCCTGCTAACGCAATACTCTAGACCTCTGATCTAGCACTCTATATTCTCACATTCTGTGGCCTATCTTACCAAATCCAAAACATACCTGACTGTTAGCTCTACACACACCTTGGTGATTCTTTCCATACTCTCCACAAAGTGGGTAGGTACAAACACCACCAGTACTACTCTAGGCTTTGGAGCCTGGCGCTCTATTAAGACTACCATACCTAACATTTATTGTAGGTACACTACTGAGGATGGAGCTGGGACTGAAAACTTCTGACTATGCTAGAACGGTTAACACCCTGTGACCCTGCTTAAGAGAAATTATGACTACCTGTTCTAGATTTCTTACTCACTCTCTTTCTTTCTTTGGTCTAATCTACCTCAATCTATTGTGTATGAATTATTAGTCTACCAAGGTCCATATCTCTATTAAGCATAGCAGTTCTACACTCCTTTAACACCAACCCAGAGACCCTAGTCACAAACTTACTTATATTCGCTCTAGGGTCAGCTATCAAATTGGGAGCATACATAGCAAACTGGTTGAGCTTAAGATAATACTCCTTCACTACCATAGAGCCTTGCCTCAGGTTCATAAACTCTTCTACCTTAGCTTCTC
Source organism: Capsicum annuum (assembly GCF_002878395.1). Lineage (NCBI taxonomy): Eukaryota > Viridiplantae > Streptophyta > Magnoliopsida > Solanales > Solanaceae > Capsicum > Capsicum annuum. The sequence continues at coordinate 1,803 of NW_025825172.1, read as the reverse complement.
TCATATCTAGTGGGAAAAACATATCTAGAAAGGCATCCTAAAACTCCTGCCAAGTCATGGGAGCTGCATCCTCCCTTTTACTCTTCTTCCACACTACAAACCATTCATGAGCTATATCCTTTAACCTATAGGATGCTAACTCTACACTTTCCTTCTTAGAAACATGCATAATCTAGGTGATCTTCTTCACCTTCTCAAGATAAAGTTGTGGGTCCTCACTTGCTACTGACCTATAGAACTCTGTCGGGTTCATTCTTATGAAATATCTAATCCAGTCCATGGCTAAACCCCCATCTTACTGAGGTGAGACTGCAGCCTGACGATTTCCCTAAACACTAGTGGTCACAGCTTCAGCTAGCGCCTAAAAAGCTACTCAAAAATCTGCATATGACATATTCTCATTCTTAGGATCTACTGGGGGAGGTGGTTGGTTATTAACCCTATGGGAATTATCGCTGCGAGGAGGCATACTCTATAAATGAAATGGTAAATGGATCAAACAGAGAATCAACTGGAACTTATGCATACTAGCACAACATGAACACTGAAAGAAGGGAAATCGTTCCTAAAAACATCTTATAGCCTCTAGTACATAAATGTTGCATGCAATACACCCATGCACAAGACTCTACTAGATGTGGCTTTCATACTCCCTAGGACACTGTTGAACCTTAGGCTCTGATACTAAGTTTGTAACAACCCGAGACTACCCCTTAGTTGCCGCACATTGCTCATAATCCCGAAGGACCACAAGCTAACCCTTATCTAGTACCAATTGCAATAACTATATAAAAATACTTAATAATATGGAAAACCGATGAAAATTTTTCCATAAAGTTCAAAATGTCTAAAATAATCAATACTGAAAACTGAATACTAATACATCTGTCTGAAAAGCCTCTAACTGTCTGAACTGTAGAGCTGATGGGAAATATCCCCAACTAACTCTATCTATTGAAAATAAAATTAATCTAATACCATAATAAAATAAGGATCATCCTCGAATGAAGAGGACTCACTGCTACATCTACTGCTGCAGACTGAGTCTGGACTGCTAAGGGTGCTTTGGATCTCGTGCTTCTGAACCTATAGTCTAAGACACTACAGTGCAAGAGAAAAGTATGCATCAGTACTCTAAATATACTAGTATGCTAGATTAGGTAAGGCTAAATGCTAGAGCTTATGCAAGAACATAGCTTAACTAAATAACATAAGAGTACTGAATGAGGACATATGCATGAATGCACAAACCATAACTGAAATCATCGTGACTCTAAATATTGAGACTCGAATACTACTTTACTAATGTCTGAACTCACTACTAATACTACGAAATTGAATAACTGAATCTTTTGATATTGATAACTGAGTACTGAAGTTGAGATTAATCCTATCTAGCGAGTGATCTCTGAATCTTATGATACTGAAGCTGATTAACTGAATCTACTCATATCAATGACTGAGTTCTGAGCTTGCTACTATCGACTAACTAAATCTGTGATCAAACCTTTCTAATGGATGATCTCTGAATCTACTAATAATTATAACGAATGATTGTATCTGAGATCGGACCAATCTAGCGGAAGATCTCTGAATTTTGTATACATCCCTGAACAAAGTAGGCCAATAATAGCTACTTTGTAGCACTTTCTTGCAGTACGATCACCTATATGGTGACCCCCGACTGGTAAAGCATGGAAAGCTTTCAATATGTTCAACATATCGACTTCTGGACGCACTTTCTAATAATATTATTAGCACACCACCTGAATAGATATGGCTCATCCCAGAAGTAACTTTTGG
>NW_025825171.1:0-6984 GCF_002878395.1 Capsicum annuum | reverse complement strand
CACGGTGCTTAAGGGCACAAGTGACCCTGAGTTAACCCTCCTGCTGGCATAACTCATAAGCAACTGAATAAAATTCTTAAATCGATATAAAATTAGTAAAAGCATAACACTTTTCTGAACTTGATCAATACAAATATGAACTTTACAAGATTACCACTCTACTTTTACAAAATAAAATTGAAACTAAATACATCAACTTCTACTGACTGTCTATGAAGCCTCTACTGGTACTGACTTTAGTTCGCTGGGTCATGACTCCCAACTATCCAAGCTCAATACGACTAAAATAAGAAAATACAATACTTCTTGAACTGTATAACTAACTCAAGCCCTTTAATAAAAAGGACTCACTACCTGCTGACTGGAAGTTGTAAACTGACTGAATGTGGTATGTGCGCTATAACTTGTACCTACATTATGAGACAATGTAACACATAGACATATATATATGGGTCAATACTTTGGGAATGTACTGAGTATGTGGGGGTGTATGCAATATTTTTAAATAATATCATAAGTGTAAAATAAAATCATGCATGCTAACAATAATGACTCTCTTCGCTTGAATTAAACTGTAATATAGTTTCTCATAAATCATCAACAGTAACACATGCTTCATAAATCTCATAAATCATTGGACTCAACTCAAACTCTTTGACTCATGACTTAGAGTGACTCGGTAACTCAAGAAACTTAAATTATTATGGATTTGGCAGTTTCATATAACAGACATAAACTATGTGAGCCGCATGGAGTCCAATATTTTGCCCTCCTAAGAAAGGAACCCCACATTGGTGGGAGCGTTATACTCTTCCCATGGAGTATAACCTCAAACTCATCTCTGTGATCACAAACTCGACACTTTGGCTCTCAAATATCAATCCAACTGTGGCACGTAGTTCTGGGGAAGTAGGATGCATTGAACCCACACTTTCTGCTCAATGCTAAATACTCCTCCCAGACTTAGCTCAGAACGCGTTAGGAAATCCACCTCAATCAACTCAAAGGTCTATCATAGAGACCAAAATCATAAATATATCTCATCTATAAATCATAAACAATTTGTGGATTCCTAACTCGATTCAACTCAAAACAATCTTTCTCAACATCAAGTAGACTTGCTCATTAAATCATATCAAACGTCAAAACTTCGACAAAACATCATAGAACACATTCTTGACTCTCAAGATCAAATATCAATATATATATATTCAATAATCAAACTCCTCATGAAAAAGCATAAATCATGACGCTTATCTTAAATCACTTTAGAAATCATCATTTCATAATATCAATATACATCTCATGGAATAAATTTCTCAATTTAAGAAATATGGTGGTAAAATAATCATAAATATCAAACTTAATCAACTCAAATCTCATAAATCATTAATAAAGTAGTTTGGGTGCAAATCCACTTGCAAAGATCATGAAATTCCAATAGTAAAAATTAAATCTTTGGGCACAAGAATAAAAGGATATTCTTGTTCAAGCCCCACATATCTTGATTATGATTTTGAGATGAAGAAACTTGATTGGAACTTCTTTTTTGCACTTTTGAGCTAAATTTCTTGATGCCTTGACTTAGATATATTAAATCTTGAACCACTTGAAGGTATTTATGGAAGGTTCTTGAATTTTCTTAGAGAAGATTGGATTTTTGGGTTGAGAGAAAACCCTAGCTTCTTGAATGTTCTTGGAAAGAAATTGGAGAGAAAATAAATTTCTCTTCTCTACTTGGATATATATAGAGAGAGGGTAAGAACGGGTAAAAAGGACCAAAATACCCTTGAGCAAATTCTAGAATTGGAGCTTGATTTTTGGCCCTAGCGCGATGCACCAGGATCGTGATCCTTCACAGGATTTGGACAATTGGGAAACTGCTCAGTGGCGCGACGTGGTGAAATCGCGTTGTCACTTTGGTTGTGACTTGGAAGGGCACCGCGATGCGGTAGAATAGCGTTGGTGCACTGGAATTTGACAATCCTAATATTGAGGCTTGGCGCGATGCGTCAATATTGCGGAGGCTCACTGGTAAATGACAATTGCCATTTTGGCTGGCTCCGCAATGCGCTAAAGTGCTAGGTGGCACACTGTCTCACTAAAATGACTCTAACTTTTCACCCAAGTGTCAGATTTAGGCGAATTTGGTATCAATGGAAAGCTTATTCAATGTTATACAGGAAAAAAATTCAAAATTAGGGAAATTCTACATAGTTCAATCATCATTCATATTTAAAGTCATTTTCATATACTCAAAAGACGGATTTAGACTTAAGGAATGATCGGGGTATTAAAATAACTCTTGATGCGTATAGAATTTTCTAACTATAGACCTACCAATATGAAGATAATTGAATCATCTTTCCAATGATACCAATTTTTCTTACATCAGATACTCGGTTGAGAAGTTATGACACTTTTAGTGAGAAACAGTAGGACAGCACGATAGTACAGCGTCGCAGTAGATGGAAGATTCTCACTCGTCCTCTTTCCGGTGAAGTACCATGATTACACCATATCATAGTGAATCCTAAAGTCTCGTCTGACCCTTTCCAGCAGCTCATTACGATTGGCTAGTGTCGCTCCAGAAATTGTGGTAGAGCATGTACCGCATTGCGGAGGAGTGCAAATTCATACTCGTCCATTTCCAGTGACGTAACACAATAGCACCACATCGCTCCAGGGTGTAAAATAAAGCTCGTCTATTTCCAATAACACGATGTGATAGCACCACATTGTGCTGAGGTGAAAAATAGGCTCTAGTTCTAAACTTAATCTTTCAAGGGCAATTTAGTCTTTTTCCCAAGCCCCAAGTCGTGGAAAACAAAAGATTTAGGGTATTTGGAGCAAAATATACTTATTATTCATCAATTTACAATCTAAGGAAACCCTAGAGTTTCAATTTCAAATTCCAAGAAAACTCAAATTCCACCATTCTTTTTCTAAGATAACCCGAAATTCAAGGTTCACAATTCAAGAACTTCAAGAAACAATCTTCAAGAGCACAAATAGGGATTCAAATTCAAGTGCCTTCATCAATTTCATTAATTAAGGTATGTGGGGGCTTTCAACAAGGATAATTCTTTCATCATGGTGCCCAAAATTGGTTTTTGAAGATAACTTTACCTGAGTTTTGAATTAGGGTTCATACTCAATATTGTTATTTGCAAGATTATGAGATTTTGAGAGATTTAGATGTTGAATTGCATGTTTATTTTCTTATTTTCAGGCATATTTCAGTAATTTCCAGATTAAGAATAGAATTATCAATATTTTCATTATCAAGTATGAACTTTATAATGATTTGACATGAATTTGATGCATGGGTTATTAGCCCTAGTTTGAATATTGACATTTCAAGAAGATTATGCTTTAAGCATCCCATGACTTTTTACATTCAGATTTTGAATAAAGATTTGATCTTTTGAGGATATGGAATTCACTTTACAGTTTTAGTTACAGTTTAAATTAACAAATATACAGTTAGTTTCCATTATAAACCATCATATTAGTTTTAAAAGCGGATTTCCAACAGATTAAGCATACAGATTAAAGGAAGTAGTATTTAGCACCGAGTTGGGTATGTTATCATGCCCTAGAACTATGAGCCAACGTAGGATTTAGATTTATCAGATTATTTCCATTTCTATATGGATGACAAATACAGATATGATTACTTAGATTAGGTTATACTCCTTGGCAAGAGTGTGACACCTCTCCCCAACGTGAGGTTTTCCCATAAGGGAACTAGAAATTGGACACTATGATAGCTCATATAGTGTACGTTATTTAGAAGAACCTTTCTAATAGTAAAGACTTGCATTATAGTTTTTTTAAAGTATTTCCCTATAGCTTATAGAAAAGTGTAAAGAATAACAAAAAAGCTCTTAGAAACGAAGTGTAAAGGGCTCACAACTTTATTTAGACATTGTTTTACAAAAGATATTAGCTATGAGATTTCAAATTTTCAGATTACAGATATAGAAGTGAGTCCTTATACACTTAAACAGCATGATTTAAAGACAGAATACTTGTACAACTTTTAGAAACTAAATGTGATGACTCACTAGATTTATGTAGTATGTTTTGCTATTCATGATTATGATTTTCAATTTTCAGATATTCCAACTTATGTGAGTCACTACATTTAGCATGCATTTTTTATAAAATTTATAGTACTATTGAGATATTGTTTTACTTATGCATTCACCCCTACATTATCAGTACATTCCAAAAGTACTGATCCACGTATACGTCTATGTGCTACATTGTCTCATAATATAGGTACCAATTCAGTTATAGTTCATCTATCACGATTAGACAATTGCAAATTTCAGATAGAAGATGATGAGTCCTCCTACTTTGGGGACTTCAGTTAGATGTTATTTATGTACTTTACTTTCTTACTCATATGTATTGATTAGTAGTAGTTGGGGTCATATCCCAGCTATCTATAGTCAGTATAGTAGAGGCTTCACAGATGTCAGTTAGTATCAGTCATGTAATTTCAATTCCGCTCTTCAGTTTTATCAAAATGTAAAATTGTGTTAGTATTGTATTTTTCTCATATTTCATCATGATTATATTTCTGCACAGTAAAATCAATCATTTTATACATATTTAGGCTAGTTTCTTAATAATATGCCAGTACAAAGGTTAGCTTGGGATCACTATTGGTCCTAAGCACCGTGTGATGACTAGGGGGCAGTCTCGGGTCATTACAAATGAACACCAGGCCATCACGATCACATGACTTGCCTTTGCCTTTTTTGGATGTGCGGGGTTTTTTTATGGGTTAGAATAAGTATAACATGAGAAGGAAATGAAGATAGTATTTTAGTCCAGTAACTATGGCAAACTCCTTCCAACCAAAACAAATAGTCATGCCACAGTAATTTATCCATATCTCATCCATCTTATCTTTGTTTCCATACATAAACCTACACTTGAGAAGTTCATATACCATTTTCCTTTGGAGATGAGCATTGTTGTCCTCCGATAAATCAAGATATTTCCCAAAGCAGTTGTCCCTGAAATAAGCATCCAATTTTTATTCTCAAGGTATTTTTCTGAAGGTGTCAAAAGATTTTCCCATGGATGACTTAACCACGAAATCACCCATTAAATCTGTGGCACTATAGCACTGCATTCTCACAGGATAATGATTGATGCTAAAGGTTTTGACCAACTCTTCAGTGGAAGGGATATTATCATTTGGATCATCTCTTTGGAAACATTCCTCCTCCCGGTGTTCATCATATTCTACTCCCGATTGAGATAACATTTGTAAAGCAAGATCATAGAGTGGTGGATGTAGCCTAGCTACTTCACTTGTTCCATTACTTGGACTTGATTTGGTTTCTATTATTTTGGGAGACATATTATCTAAAATTAGTAGGAAAATAAGAAAATACATTATAGTTGATTAATGCATCATTAAAAAAGGATAAAATTAAATCTAACATGCAAAATAGTAAAGTAACAGTTGCAACAAATCACACATTTGTTGCACCAGGTAGGTTATCTGTTGCACTAAATAACTAACCTATTGTAATAGATGAGTAATCTATTGCAACAATACAAAATATATCATTGATCTTTTAAGACAGATAAATGATCTGTGTAATATATCACACATCTGTTGCAACATATGAGTGATTTGTTAGAACAGTTAAATAACTTATTGCGACGGATGAGTAATCTATTGCGATAATACAAAATATATCACTCATCTATTGAGAAAAATAAGTGGTTTCTGTAACAAATCACATATTTGTTGCAACGTATGTGTGATATATTAGAACAGTTAACTAACCTATAGCAACGATTGAGTAATTTGTTGCCACAATACAAAACATATCACTTATCTGTTGAGAAAGATGAATGGTTTATGCAATAGGTCATACATTTGTTGCAACATATGAGTGATCTGTTGGAATAGTTATCAATGATCAATATTGCTTAGATTTCTTCCAATAAAAGGGTTGTTTGTCGCGACAAATGAATGATCAGTCGGAAAAATTAAGTCTTGGAAATGTCCTATTAGAAGATTTGATAGGATTTTATCCAACAAGAGGTTCATATATTGCATCAGATCTTTAATTTGATGGTTCTTCCGTTGCATCAGATGATTAATCTATTGCATCAGATTTTTAATCCGATGGTTCCTCTGTTGCTTCGATAGTAAATCTGTTGTATCAAATGGTTTATCTATTGCAATATATGCTTAATACGTTGCATCAGATGGTTAAACTATGGCATCAGATGGTTAAAATATTGCATTATATGATAAATATGTTGCATAAAATTTTATCTGATGGTTGCGACGTACGGTGGCTGCATCAGGACAGACCCAGGAAAGCAGTTCCGAAGTAAAAATTCCTGAACCTAAGCCTTTTGGTGGTGCTAGAAGTGCCAAGGAATTGAAGAATTTTCTATGGGAAATGGAGCAATACTTCACTGCTACACGAGTTGCTGAGATGGACAAATTGAACATTACCACGATGTACTTCACTGGTGATGCAAAATTGTGGTGGCGTACTCGGAAGGAAGATGATGAAAGCGCTGGACGTCCCAAAATTAATACTTGGGATACGTTGAAGAAGGAAATGAGGGACCAATTTCTTCCTAGAAATGCTTCATGGATTGCTAGAGACAAATTGAAGAGGCTAAGGCAAACGGGAACGATTCACGACTATATCAAGGAATTTACTTCTGTGATGTTGGACATCCAAAATATGTCTGACGAAGACAAGTTGCATAATTTCATCACAAGGATACAAGCATGGGCCCAAAACGAATTACATAGGAAGAATGTGAAGGACTTGCCTAGTGCAATTGCTGCTGCTGATTCGTTAGTGGATTTTTGCTCAACACGTTTAGATTCTGACATTTCCAATTCTTCGAAGTCAAAGAAAAAGACTGAGAAGAAAGGGGAATGGAAGAAAGATGGACGTAATGATAAGAATGACAAGGTCAAGG
>NW_025825170.1:0-4272 GCF_002878395.1 Capsicum annuum | reverse complement strand
GAGTTTTAAGAAAGTATTCTTTGAATTGATTTATTGATATGTGGTCCTAAAAATTATGTTTTGAAAATAGAGATTATAACATGCTATTCAGAGACGTGACTTGAAAGTTAATGGTATGATGATACCATATAAATGTATGCCATAATAGAGCTAAAGTTTTTCAGAGTTTGATTTTAGAGAATTGAATATTTTAAAAAGTTAAAAATGGGCTTAAAGATGGTTAAGTGGTTACCCGAAGAAGGCTTGAGTTCAAGTAAATCTTAGCCTAAAACCATATTTTGCCGATACGGGTATATTATTATTGTACGCTGGCGACGGCCCTGTGGCGTAGTAGAAATAAAGACTCCGACCCTTGCAGAAAACTTGGGTTGGGGGCTTGTCTACCGAATTAATGGAAGATTCAATACAGTTCATGGAATTTCAGAGTTGTAGGGTATACCACCTAGTGTAGAAGTAAAATAAATAGTGTCACAGAGTTCAGATGATTTTATGGAATCTTTAAAATATGCCCATGTGATTCTTACCAAATGATATATTTATGAACTATTTTAAATTGCTCTCACCTATGTTGAATAAAAATTATTATTTTAGATTTGCTCTGCGTACCAGTACAATTGTATTGACCCCTACCTCTCAGGGTCTGAGGCTCAGTCTAGAGGCCGGCTAAGTAGTAGAGTTTTTAGACAGAAGTGGATTGTGCAGTGGTGAGCCTTCTTTATTCGAGAAGGACATTTATTTTGGACTATGTTATTTATTTTGTTTTGGGTCCACTGGGGGCCTTGTCCCAGGTTCAGACAGTTGTCATTTTAGCATGTAATACAGATTTCGCAGACTGGTTTGGATGATGTCTAGTTTCTATTGGATTTTAATTCTTCAATGTTGAACAGATTGCAGAGTATGACATTCCATTTACTTTTATTTCCGCATTCTTTTCTTTAATACATGAGTATTGTGCATGACAGAAGTAGAAGGGCGTCCGACCTTTATGGTTTGGGATGCTCTTGATGGGTAGGGTCTCGGCTTGGGTCGTGACAATAAAACACACCTTCTCCACTATAGTCCTATTTATTCGTTCGGCCACACCATTCTGCTACAGTGTATGATGAACTATCAAGTGCCTCACAATTCCTTCTAACTTGCACAAAGCTTTAAATTCATTAGAACAGAACTCTAAACCATTAACGGTCTGAAGGCGTTTTACCTGCTTCCCTGTCTGCTTTTCAATCATAGTCTACCACTTCTTGAAAGTACGCAACACTTCATTCTTTTGCTTCAGAAAGAACACCCAAAATTTTCTGGAATAGTCAGAAAAGTCGTCAATAATAGCCAATAAGTAATTGGCGCCTCCTCTAGAAGGTACTCTAGCAGGACCCCAGATAACAGAATGAATGTAATCAAGTGTGCCCTTAGTTGAGTGAATACCTTTAGTGAATCTGACTCTCTTCTACTTCCTGAAAATGCAGTTCTCACAAAACTATAATTTGGTAAAACTCTTCCCATCAAGAAGTCCTCTCCTACTTAGTTCAGCCATCCCGTTTTCACTCATATGCCCCAGGCGCATATGCCAAAGTTTAGCAACATCACTTGTGATAGAGAAGAGGTAGAAATAGCTGCATCACCTGTAACAGTAAAGCCATGCAGGACATATAAATTATCAGACTTTCTCTATCCCTTCATTACAACAAGAGCACCTTTAGTAACCTTCAGGACTTCACCTTGACTAGTGTACCTATAACTGTTTTAATCAAACGTACTCAAGAAAATATGATCTCTCTTCAGTTCTGGGACATACCACATATAACCAAGTGTCCTCACAACCCCATCAAACATCTTGATCCTGATTGTTCCAATACTAGCTATCTAACAAGCACAACACCTTTAAAGATTGTTTCATATGTTGTAAACCAATCCCGATTACGACACCTATGAAACGTGCAAGATGAATCAAGAATCCAATTCTCACAGGGTTTGGAGTTACCATCAAAAATTACCAAGAGTTCTCCATCACTACCACCATCTTCAATTAAACTATCTTTAATGGACTTCTCTGGTTGTTTTTTCTTTGGTTTTGGAGCTTCTCTTTTCTCTCTATTCTGTAACTTCCAGCACTCATATTTGATATGTCCCTTCTTATTACAGCAATTATAGGTTTTGTTTCTATTTCTAGATTTTGACCTATTCCTGTCATCAACCCCTGAATTCCTCTCATGAGTCCTTCCTCCCCGAATAATAAGACCATCTCCTTGAGTCTCTGACCCATTCACAAGATGCTTCATTTTTTCTTTAGAGAACAATGCATCATAGACTTCATCAATCATAAGGGTATCAGGACTATATAAAATTGTATCCCTAAAGGTCGTGTATGATGCAGGTAACGAACACAAAAAAATCAACCTTAAATCTTTCTCACCGTACTTAACCTCCAGAGTCTCTAACTCAGAGACAATTTCTTTAAAGACAGCTAGGTGATCTTCCAAAGACGCACCCTTAGATATATGATGGGAATAAAGTCATTGTTTGAAATAGAACTTAATTGTTAGGATTTTTGTAATGCATAAGGATTCCAATTTCAACCACAACGCAGCGGCAGTGGTCTCCTTCAAAATATCCTATAGAATTTGATTGGATAAATAAAGGTGGATCTGAGATAGAGCCTTTCAATCCTTACGCCAATTATCCTCATCCGTCCACGATGAGGGCATCTTATCAAACCCTAATAGAGTATCTTACAAACCCATCTGCGCGAGCACAAGCCACATATTAACCTGTCATAACAAAAATGAGGTATTGCGATCTAACAGCAGAATATCATACTTCATGGTTGCCATCCCCGAGAAAACAATTAACCAATCTTTGATACCAGTTTTTTAGGATTTGGACAAAATAAGTAAATCACAAGTAAAAGAAAATAATAACAACACATAAATTTATGTGGAAACCCTTGCGGGAAAAACCACGAGCAAAGGCAGAGGAGGTTTCACTATAATGGAAAGAGAGTACAATGTGGAGAAGGCTGAATTTTCTGAATACACAAAATAATCCACTAAATTCACTTATATAATACGTGCACACAAATAACTCCTAGGCCCAAAAACATAAACGTAGGCCCACTCAAAATAATTCGGGTCACAACTCTAATAGCCTAATCCCCACAATTATAGGCAACATGAGTGGTCTAACGGGCCTATACTTAGGAGACAACAATTTGGCGATAAGTATTTTTACTAATGTTGGTAAGCTTAAACAACTCCAAGGACTGTATCTAAATAACAATAAGTTACAGGGATATATTCCAGTGGCAACATGCCGTTTATTTAATTTGGTTGAATTATCTGTGGATGATAATGATCTCACTGGAGTGATCCCAGGATGTATAAGAAATCTAAGCATGCTATAATTTCTTTTGTTGGGTTCTAACCAATTTTCATCCAAGATTTCTTTGAGAAATTGGAGGATGAGTGGTCTTCTCTATCAAAAGATGCCACAAAATTCTATAGAGGAAGAAGTCCCTCAGGATATTGGAGGACTGAAAGCCATTTTAGAAGTAAACCTTTCTGGTAACCACTTTTCAGGCATTATACCAAGCCAACTGGGGGACCTTCTGTAACACCCCGTATTTTGGGCAAGAATCTAAACCGTTATTCCTATGTGTAATAGTTCTAAAATCCAATAAATCCTATGAAATTTTAGCATGTTAATCAATTATATAGTGTGTAAATCTATTTGATCATGAATTGATATCATAGAGGTCCATTAACTCAAAGATGAGTTAAAAGCTTTCCTATCAATTGAGTTTTAGTGAGTGTCTAAACTTGGGTCAACTTCCATTGACCATAACTTTTTATATATAACAAATTAGAGGTTCTACTAGATGGCAAATAAAAGTTCTTTGAGTCCTCTTTCCAACGCCACTAGTTTTGCCTTAATCCAATTTTGGGGTAAAATGTTATGCCCATTTTACTGAAAGGTGTCAAGCTGTCAAAGGTGCGACGACCGATCTGATGGATCGTTAGGTCCGTGATGGACCGTCAAGCTTTCGTCGTACCAAAAATAGTGAGTGAAGTCACTAGTCATGACCTTACGGTTGAGGTGATGGTTCATCACCCTCCTGACGGTTCGTAAGCCAAGCCGTTGGGCAAATTTCAAAGTTCCAAAGGCGGGATGTTTTAAAAGGGGTGTTTTGGTACTTTTCATCTTCAAAAAACCTCCCCAATGGATTTAATTACTCTCTAAAAAGTTATTAATCAATCTTAATCAATTGTACAACATCAA
>NW_025825169.1:0-2648 GCF_002878395.1 Capsicum annuum | reverse complement strand
ATCAGCTTATTAGTACTTTTTGTCATGCATTTATGTATCATGTCAGTCGTATAATCATGCATCCGATATGCATGGATTCAGCTCATCCATTACGCATTAGATATGCATTCTTATTATGAGAAACTCAATTCATCAGAACACTTAGTCATGCATTTATGAATCAGTTACTCATGCATAAGAAATGCATGTTCAGAATGATGTATTCAGCTTATCAGTCATGTCAGTCCCGAAACCATATTTCAGTAGTGTGTGTATTGTATGTACTTCAGTTGATCTTTTCTTCCATCTCCGTCATTCTCATTCGAAGATGAATGTTCCCAAGGGGGAGATATTGTAATAATCTGAAAAATCCAAACCAATATTAGCACCACATTTTGTAATACCCGTGCCTTTTTCCTAGCTAAAAATCATCTCAAGGATGTTAGGACTTACTTTAAAATGAAAACCTATATTTTTAAACATGGTATTTTTTGAGATTTTCACTTTCTATCACGTGGGAAATTGAGTTAGCTTTCCAACGGTACTAATTTTGTCCAAATCCGACATCAGACAAGGAAGTTATGAACGTTTTACTTGGAACTGTCGGAAATCCCCAGGTATGACAGCCAAGTTGATAAACTTCCACATAAGTGACAGACCGCCACTTTGACCGCTACAGCCAAGGCAGTTGAGCCACATACTGGATAAGGATAGATGGACGAGTTGACGAACGAGTTGATGAACGGTCAAAGTTGTGACGAACCGTCATCCATACTGTCAACTCTTATCCGGTGAACCCCATTTCTAGTCCATGTCTGATGGGCTAAGTGACAGACTGTCAAGTGTCTGACGGACCGTCAGTTGGACTGTCACACGCCATGTTCAGTTTATTTTTAGGTCGTTTTAACAGGGGTATTTTGGTCACTTACCACTCGCCTATATACCTAGATGAGTTTGAATTCAGTCATTTTGCTCATTGTTATTCGACAAACAAAAACTAGGGTTTCTCTATGAATTTAATCCCCAAGAACAAGACCCAATCCTCTTCAAGAATCAAAGGATTTCAAACCCTTCAAGTTAAAAAACATCAAGAACCCTGAGTCAAGTATGCGTAGTGTTCATCCATGGATCCCTTTCATCCATTGAGCTCAAGAATCATGTTTTAAATTATAAATTATGATTTTCTTATTGTGTTATGACTATATTCATGTTGATGATTGTTGTTTGGATTCAAGGTTGTATCTTGATGTATTTTTCATGAAGCATGTGAGTAGGTTAGTTAAAACCCATGAATTTTGGATGGATTAAGATTGTCAAATTGATAAGTACACCTATGCCCAAAGTTATGCATGTAAGGTGTTTGATAAAATGCCAAGAACGATAGAATCCATGTTTTTATTACTTAATAGTGCTTAAATGACAAGCCCATGTTCTATTCTTTATGATTTCACATCAACTCCACGTTATTATTGTGTGTTATTGCTGTGATATGGAATGAGCATGATATTGAAGAAACATGAGTATATACATGTTATGTGCATCCCCTTCCATGTATAAGATGTTGAGAATCAAGGGTAGTATGAAATCCCCTACTTATGATATTGTGAATTGTGGACTCTATTTTTATGATCAAGTTAGTAATGTGTGTCAGTTTCCTTGCATCTAGTCCTGGGGGTACTTGTACCTAAAATAATAAAGCTGTGTGCCTAGTGCCATGTCATATTATCACAATACTCTTAGTCAAGCCATGGTCTATAGAATTCAGTTAATCATGTGACTCATGAAAACTCAGAAATCTTAGCAATCTCAGTAGTTTAGTAACCTCAGTACTCAGTAATCTTAGTGATCTCAGTAACAATAGTATTCCTAGCGATCTCAGTAATTTCAGTACTCTCAGTTAGTCCTTAGAACTTAGTATGTTCCTTCAGTCAAGGGAACTCAGTAAACTTAGTTTAACTCCGCTAAATAATTCCACTAGTATCAGTTCAGCTAATCAGTTCAGTTTAGTTATTCAATTTAGCTCATTTATCTAGTTCAATGTCTTTAAGATGGGAGTAGGATTCAACACCGAGTGAGCGGATTCAGTACCGAGTGAGCCTAGGGATAAGGACTCAACCGTTAGAATGGACGGAGATCCTTAGAAGCAATCCCTAAGTTCCAAAACTACGTAGCCAGCGTAGGTATGAGATGTCACTCGTTAGATAGGACTGGCATACTCAGAGATCACCCGTTAGCACATTTATATGTATAGGACTGATCCCAGGAGTCACCCGCTAGATTAGGACTGACTCTAAGCAGTTGTCTTTATTGGTGGCGTGGTACTGACACCCTTCCAGTTAGGGCAGAGATTGGACCCCAGTTAGCTTAGCATGGGGTATGTCGGTTAGATGAATACATCCCACAGTTTTAGTGACAGATTCAGGACTATCAGATACAGTCAACTCAGTTTAGTAGTACAGATTTAGTACTGTTAGAGACACTCAATCCTTATCATTATAAATAGACTAGACTTCAAGATAATCCATTAGACAGGACTAATCTCAACTATAGTTAATTAGTATCAAAATCATCAAATTTAAAGATCACCCGCTAGATAGGACTGATCTCAAATTCAGTTACTTTATATAGAACGAAACTCAGATAGTTCCATCAAAACTCAGACTGTTAAA
>NW_025825168.1:20209-20748 GCF_002878395.1 Capsicum annuum | reverse complement strand
AGTGGGGACTTCACCAACATCAACTTTGATTAGTTTTTGAAATTCCAAGGATTCTTAAACTCTATAAATACCCCCATCACATGTTTTCTATGACACATCTGATTTGGGGAAGTCAAAGGCTGGGAAAAATCTTAAAACAAGGTCTAGTTTTATTCTCTTATTTTATTTTTCACTTTTTGGTCGAATACTCATGAAATCTCTTCTGAGATATATGAATAGCTAAATCTCTTAATTTCTAGTGGCGTGGTTGAACATGAATGTTGTGGCTAGAATATCATATTATTTTATCACTAAGGATAGAAACATATCCCGTGATCTAGCTTAGTTGATGCAGATGACCAGGGACGCCTAAATATATCCGGTGGCCTAAAGCAAAACTTTAAAATGAGGTCTTAATTATTTTATTCGAAGTTTATTTCTATAGCTTTGAGATGCAAAGACATATGAATAAAATTGTTTTATAATGGACTTCTTCCAATAATTTCTTATCAATTGATAATATACTCAATTCCTTCAATATCTCTTGGGACTTTGTTGAT
>NW_025825168.1:0-17209 GCF_002878395.1 Capsicum annuum | reverse complement strand
TTTGTAGGACTTAACAAACCTGCAGAAGCAAGTGCAAGCTAAGAGAACTATTTATTCAGGAAACAAGATGCAGTCGCGTGTAGAATCTATTGAAACATGCACTTTATTTCTTAGCAGTGGTTTTATTATAGAGTTGGAAAAGACATTTTATGTTCCTAAATTTTCTAGGAATTTAATTTCAGTATTAACACTTGTACCTTTGGGATACTCTTTCTTTCTAAAAGGTTATTCTAATCTATTTTATAAATCTAAATTTGTTGGATATGGTACATTTTCTGATAGTCTTTTTTCTCTTTATTTGCAAAATAATTTCACTCATAATGTTATGCATGTTCAAACTGGCATTAAATGATGTGTTATGAATGGAAATTTCTCTATTTTATGGCATCAGAGATTGGGATATATCTCCTTAGATATAATTAAGAGATTAGTAAATGATTGAGTATTTAGTACTTTAGATTTTACTTATTTCGATGCTTATGTTGACTGCATTAAAGGTAAGCAGACAAAAAAGTCAAAGAAAGGTGCCAAGAGGAGTTCAAAAATATTAGAAATCATGCATTGAGATATGTGTTGTCTAGATATGGATGCATATAGTCAGAAACACTTTTTTACCTTTATAGATGATTACTCTTGATATATGTATCTCTACATGATTCATAATAAAAGAAAAACACTATAAGCCTTGAAAGTGTTTAAGGCTAAAGTGGAGAAACAATGCGAATAGTAAATTAAAATTGTGAGGACCAATAGAGGTGGTGAGTACTATGGTAGGTACACTAAGGATGGACAAGCACTAGGTTCATTTGCAAAATTTCTTCAAGAAAATGGGATTGTTTCCCAATACACTATGCATGGTTCTCCATATTAAAATGGTGCAGTAGAAAGAAGAAATCAAACATTATTGGTGTAACATCCCGCATTTTTGAGTTAGAAATTCAACCGTCATTCTTACATGTGTAAACTCTAATTTCATGGTTTATATTTAAATTCATATTCCATGATATTTCTCCTAGTATATTAAGTGATTATGAAGTGAAAAATGTTCACATAAATCGCTTGGAGCAAAGTTGAGCTAAGAGTCATTTATTCATCCAAAGTTTGATACTCAATTCTACAAGGATCTATTTGAATGTGTATAACTTTTGATAAACATAGAGTTTTTTATACCAAGACCCACCAAATTGTAGATAATTGAATTAGCTTTCCAGCGATATCAATTTCACCAAAATTAGATATCCGAGCAAAAAGTTACAACCATTTTTGTGAGAGAGGCAGTAGCTGCGCGCGATTAGCGTGCGGCGCGCTCTGTCACACGTAACTAATTTCCAGGTTCTGTTTTTGTGTTTTTAAGGGCAATTTAGACCTTTACCTCACCCATGGTTCGTCTATAACATAAGATTTGTGTCCCAAAAGTATAATACACTCTATAATTCAATTTTCCTCTCAAATCAAAACCCTAACTCCTTCTCGAAAGATCAAAAAACTCATTCCTAAGATCAAGAATTCCAAGAAAAAGATCAAGATCTGGGTTCCATCTATCAAGATCTAGGTTCCATCTTTTAAACTAAATAATCTAAGGTATGTGGGGTTTTCCTAAACTGCATGGGCATGGTAAAATTATCTTAATCGTGTTTAAAGATTTAGAAATCATGAATTTACAAAAATTTTCTAATTTACAAGTACAATTATGTATTATGAAACCTTATTGATGATAAAGTTTTGGTCTTAAGGACTTTTCCCCTTGAATTCAATTTTCATAAATATATATGTATATATGTGGTTTGGAGTTTTGAAGATTGAATTGAGAGCATGAAGATTTATACTCCCTCTCTTGTTATGAATTATCCAATTGTGTATTGAGAATCATGATTTAAGTGCTTATACTATTTGTTGTTGACTTGGTTTTGGTGATGAATTGAAGATAGGAAGTTCTTCTTAAATACATGAATGAAAGTGATGAGTTAAAAGAGATTTCATTATTTGATACAAAAAACTTGACCACCTTATGTTTGTGAATTGAATTGAGGGTCTTTGCCTATGTTTTTCATGAATTTTACTATACACATTCATTTATATTGTTTGACTAGTTGGTGGTCTGAAAATCATCTTTTTGAAAGAGATGACTGTAACATGATAATGTATGGCTTAGAGATATGACTTGCAAGTCATTGGTATAATGATACCATTTAAAAGAATGCCATAACAGAGTTAGAGTTTTCAGAATTTGATTTCAGAGAATGCATGTCTTAAAGAGTTAAAAGCTGGACTTAAAGAGAGTTAGGTGGTTTCCCGAAGAAGGCTTGAGTTCAGATAACTCCTATCCGAGAATTGTGTTTTGCCGATACGGGTTTATTATGTCCCTAAGAGGGACCATATGATGTCCTAGTGCCCTGTGGCGTATCAGAGACAGAGACTCCGACCCTTCCGGCAAACTTGAGTTGGGAGCTTGGCTGGCGAGTTAAGGGAAGATCCCATGTAGCTCGTGGGATTTCAGAGTTATAGGTTATTCTACCTAGCTCAAAAGTAAGATAAAAAGTGAGTCATAGATTTCAGATAATTGTTCAGAGTCTTTTAAATATGCCCATGTGTTTTTCATATATCATATATAAATTGATTACAAAATGCTCTCACTTATGATGTATAAAAATGCATTATTTTGAATTTCTCTGTGTACTAATACATTTGTATTGACCCCCTATATTTCAGGGTCTGAGGCTCAATCTAGAAGTCCAGCTAAGCCATAAGATTATCAGACTGAAGTTTGCAATTGGTGAACCTTCTTTATTCCGGAAGGCCTGTTTACTTTAAGACAATTGTCATTTACTTTAGTTTTGGTCTTCTGGGGGCCTTGTCCTAGTTTCAGGCAGTTTGTTAGTTACACATGTAATAGAGATTTTGTAGACTGAGTCAGATATTATCTAGTTGTTGATGGTTTTCTTTTTGTATTGATATACCGAACACCGAATATGACCATGATTCTATAATGAATTATGTTTCCACATTTTTTCTTATATTACATAAATATTATGCATGATTACCAAATTTAGAAGAGTGCACAGGCTTTCATGGTTCGGGATGCTTGTTATCACTAGGGCCCCAGCTCTGATTGTGACAATTGGGCATGATGCATAGTATGTCAAGTAGCTCTAAGCTGCCTATGTCCTTGCAGATTGAAGATTTTATGATGGAAATGTATATATTAAATCAAGTTCTAACCAATGCTATCCTAAAAACATCTTTTGAGCTGTTCAAAGGTTGAAAACCGAGTTTAACACATATTCGTGTATGGGGATGCCTGTCTGAAGTAAGAATTTACAATCCACAAGAAAAGAAACTGGCTAATTGTATCTGTTAATCAATGTTTTTGATGGAGAACATTATAAATAGATGGATCTAGTAAAGGTCCCTAAATATGACTCTCAAATAAGCTCCAAACCATCTGAGAGAGAAATTTAAGTTCTTAAAAGACTACCGAAAGTGGAAAGTGAATGCTGATGACACCGACTACTCCAATGAACTTCGACAATAGCTGGAGGTATGTTGATTCTCTATTTTCACCATGCTATTGCTCTGTTATCTCTCAGAAAATACATATATTGTTAAAACAACGTGTTAAAGCAACAGAATAATAGTTAAATAAAAAAACAAGCTCTTGAAAATAGTGAATGAGATCCAACAGATTTATCTAACTAAAAAAAATCTCCTTCAAAAGAATTCCTAAGATGCCTTATTGTAGTTTAGTATATGATTATGTTATTTGTTTTAGGAGCCAAATAGAGTAAGACAGTGTATTGACAACTATTCATATAACTTGCAAACATATTTCTAACTTCTATGACTTTTATATTTCTTTTGAGTAAATTAATTAACTTGGGAGTGCAAGCTTATTGTTAAGGTTTCACATTTCTGAAAAGTTGAAACAACAATATTTCCTCTTGATAAGTCTGCATGTCCTAATAACTTCTCAGGAGTTATTCCTTCTTTTCACCTTCAAATGATATAGGTGTCTAACATAGTTCATTGACAAATTATGAAAGAAAAAAAAGAAAGTCACAATGTTTTTTATGTAGAAAATACCTATCTCATAAAGGTGCAAAAAGTCATGGCCTATACCTCTATTAAATTTAACCCTAATTTCTCTATATACTATGAGTCTCATCATAATTTAGATTTCAAGACTTGTAGCCAAGGACTTATCTCTAATCCCTAATATCCAACAAACTCCCCAGACTATTGAATCCCTTTTCAAATTTTCTAACTTGAATATAGATTACAAAATAATTACAACCTAGGAACTAACTCTAATTTCTAACACAAAAATCTCCCATGGTATATGTTTCCTAATCTTCTACTCGATCCTCAACTTGAAGATAAAATCCTAAATCAGTTAATAACACACTAGATCTAACAAAGAAGGAAAGTTATAACACAATAAACATTACTAATACATCATTATTAAATCTTATCAAGCTAAGACTCCTTAACTATAGAAAAATTCTTCAACTGGATTTAGTGTATTAGACTACACTTTTATATCTAGGCAGAACTCTGTCAAATATTATTCTTATTTATTTTTTTATGTTCTACCTTTTTCTTCTCTCAGTATAAGTATGTAATTATTTATTATGGAAGAACTTGTGTATTTATTGCTCTTCTTTGTTCTTTCTAGCCAAGTAGACTTCTAATTTTACAAGAACTCCCACTTTCTTTGAATCTCTTGTTCTATCCATGTGTTGACTTGCTTACACATGAAAACTCCCATCTTCTTTGTGTTTTGTGTTTTCTACATATTTGAGATATTTTTGTGTTGAGTCTCCAAGTAATAGCAACATGCTTCATGTATCCGTTTCATCACTTTGTGAATCTTTAAAATCTATCGATTTGCTAATAACTCTTGTTTGACAAGAACTCTTATTTTACTTGAATACTTGAGCATGTAAATTTGTGGACTCTTGTCCTTGATATGCTTTGACCTAGTGAGTAAGAACTTTGTCTTGATAAGTACTCCCATCTTACTTAAATGCTTGAGTCTGTACATATGAAAATGTTGGACAAGAAAATTTCAGACCAAAAAATAATAATCGAGACAAAAATATTGCAATAATATTTTTATTAATTTCAATATGTAAGTGTTACAATCTCTATGAATCCTATGATTTGTGTTTTCAAATATAAGAGCTTGATCTTGAATTTGAACTTGATTTATGAATTTCATGGACATGTGTAATACCTCGTACTCTCCTAACTCGGTTCAGCTCTTAGTGTACGGGAGTTCCTATGTATAACTTTCAATATACTTAGAATTTTCCAGTTCAAAACCCACCAAATTGTAGGAAATCAAATTAGCTTTCCAACGATACCAATTTCGTCTAAATTCTATACTCGGAGTGAGAAGTTATGACATTTTAGTGAAAATAGTATGTCAAAATGAGAAGTACTGCATCGCGGTGAGGGTCAAAATGGAATTCATCATTTTCCAGTGTGCCATCGCGATAAGCACTATGTCGCATTGATGTTCTATTTCTCAATTGTCCATTTTGTAGTGGAGTACCGCGATAACGTCGCATCGCACCAAGGGACAAATTTGCATTCAGTGGGGTACCGCGCCGGCTACGCATCACGCCAAAGTCCTAGTTCGGGATTGTCAGCTTTCCAGTGGCCCGACGCGATTGTACCACTACACACCGAGTGTCAAAATTGAAATTTTCAGTTCAGCTTCAAGTTTTTAAATTCCAAGGGCATTTAAGTTCTTTTCCTTCACCCCACTCACTCCAAACACAGAATTTAAGTCCCAATAGAGCATTATATGCTCATTATTTCACAATTCTCTCAAATTAAAGTAATCTTTTTTCAAGAACAAAACCCCAACCCTTCAAATTCAAGATCAAAACTCAAGAATTCACCATCAAATCTCACGAATTCATAAATCAAGGTATGTTAGATGTTCATCCTTGGGTTTTCTTTCACCCACGGAGTTTAAAAGCCCTTTTTAAATATATATATATATATAAGTTATGAGATTCATGATTTACTTGCCCAAATTAGATTGTATACATGTTTGTGTTGTTGTATGAGTTTCAATTCAAGATTTAATCATAAGTTTCATGAACATAAGGTAGCATGCATGTTGATTGATGTAATTCCCATGTCAAAACCCTTGAAATTTTCAAGTTAAAGCTCTAATAATGATGCTTATATGTTGTTCATTATCATGTGCATGAGTTATGCTCTCAAAGTGTTTGATAGAATGTCCATGTGGATTGAATAGTGCAATCATGATATGTTAGCATGTGTTCTTATTCATGTGCAAGTTTATGGCTTCTAATTGTTTGACAAAATCTCATTGAATGAATTGTGAATAATTGACTATTGTTATGCTTTCAAGATTGTGCTATGTTTTATTATTGATGCTATCGAGTCCTGGGGGTATTTAATACCTGAAATCTAGCTGTTTACTAAGACTACAACAATTATAGAATAGTCTCAGTAAGGTCAAGAAAGTACTATTCGGTCAGTCTTCACGATCAATGTGAGTTCAATCAAGCCAGTCCTATAATGATCAGTTCCAGTGTTATTTCAGTTAGGAGTAGAATTCATCACCAAGTGAACCCAGGGAAGGGGATATTTTAATTAGCCTAGGGTTGACCCTTAGTAGCAATTCCTGAGTTATAGAACTATGTAGCCAACGTAGGGTAAGTCGTCCTCCTACTAGACTAGAGTTGACACAATCATGTATATATTTCATGAGTCTTTCTACCAAACTAGGGTAGATACATCATTGTTAGTTGTAATACCCTGATTATCTAAACTAGAATGCTACACAGTGCTCATGACCCTGAAGAACCATAAGCTAACCCATGACTGATATCTATACTTGTACACTGCATAATGTATAAATCTAAATGCAGAAACATGAACTGAAGGTCATAAGGTTCAATACAGAACATAATCTGAGTAATAAAAATGTCTGAATAAAGAGGTAACACAATAACAAAATAGAACTGAAAGACTAAAGTCTGAATCTAGTCTGTAATCTAGTTTGCATCTAGTCTGAAAGCCTCTACTGTCTGAATAATCTGAATAAGGAGCTGATGGGACATGTCCCCAACTAACTTTGACTAATGAACTAATTAGAGTTTTGAAAAAAGAGGACTCAATTCTAACTCTGACTACTGAAATATGCAATGCTACTGTAGCTCTGGAACTCGTGCCTCTAAACTTATGGCATAAAATAAAACACCATAGCACGAATGCATCAGTACGTCTAAATGTACTGAGTATACGATTGAGTTAGGCTAAATACAAAGGGTTTATATGTATGACCAATGCTGACTGATATAAACGTGAGAATACATACATGCATAAGTAACTATAAATAAACTCGTGGTGACTCTGACTACTGAGTCTGAATGCTGAGTACATGAATTTACTGATACTGAGATACTGAATAGATGAACAACTATTTCTGATAGTTCGACTTATGAAGAACTGGTCTGATTGACTGTGTCTAACAGTCCTAAAATTGAATACTGATAACGTAAGCTATGACGACTGATCTAACTAATTTAACTATGATGATTGGCCTAACCGATGTAACTAATACTGAGCGACTGTATCTGATAGTCTAAATCTTCTAATAATGATTAAGAGTGACTAAACTTGAGATCAGGACTAACTAACGGGTGATCTCTAAAACTGATATTGAGAATACTCAACTGAATCTAAGACTGAGATCAAGCCTATATGATGGGTGACCTCTGTAAGTACCGATACTGAATAACTTTATGTTAGACCAAGCCTATCTAGTGGGTGGTGTATGAATCTGTGGAACTATCTGAGTTCCTTATTGAGATTAATGACTGTATCTGATAGTCCTAATTTCTAAGTTCTACTCTGAATACTGATACTAAAACTGTAACTGTGGGAGTTCTCACTTCACCAACATGCCTTAAATCTTAATTGGTGGGGTACAACCTGTAACCCCAGCTGGAAGGGTGTCAATACTGTGCCATGGGTAAAGACCTCTTTGGTCAATCCTATCTGACGGGTGACCCTCGTAAGAAGTCAAGCCTAAGGCATTTTAATAGTTAGGCCTCTCTAACGGGTGATGAGCCATTTTTTGATGGGTGACTCCTACATCCTGCACTGGCTACACAGTACTGGATTTCAGGGATTTCTCTTAATGACTCTGCCTCACTGAAGGGGAGCTGCCATCCCTGTACTCGCTCGGTACTATCTCTTACTCCTAATTGAAAGACTCTAAACTGATTCTTAGAACTTGTACTTGAACTAAACTAAAGCTGTTACAGAGTTTCTTACTTGACTTAGCTGACTGAGTTCACTTGGATTCATAATCTAATGGAATACTACTGAATCTATTATCTGACTTAATGATACTAAATTCTGAATTGATTTCTTGAATGCTACTGAGATCTAAGCTGAGTACTGACCTGAAGCTGGAATGATAATGATACTTAGACTACTGAGATTTCTTAAGTTCTATAACTGTCTGAGAGTTCTGAATTCTGTAATGGACTAAGTTTTTCTGATCATAGCACAAGTGAGATTATCTTGAGATTGACTCGAATCTAGGTACACAACTAGATTTTTTGGGTACAAGTACCCCCAAGACTCATGGAGGGAAACTGACACACTGGATACTTCTTGATCATAGGAATAAAATCCACAATTCATAATACCATAAATATAGGATTTTATACTACACATGGTTCTCAACATCTTATACATGAAAGGGAATGCATATAATATGTAAATACTTGCATGATTCCAATTTCATGAGTATTCCATATCACAACAACAATACGCAACAATTAGCATAGAATTCATGTTGAGTCATAAAGAATAAAGCATGGACTTGTCATTTAAGTTCTATTTAGCTATATTACATGATTTCTAGTCTCTTAGGTATTTTATCAAACACCTTGCATGCACATCTTGTTGCATAGGCATATTCATCACATTAATGATTCAAACCACCCAAAATTCATATATTTTCATTTGCTTGTCATCCTAATTTCATAAAGTCACATAAAGATTCAAAATTGGGAGTTGCATAACAATCAATCACACAAACATAATCAACCCACAACATAACTTCATGATTCATAGTTTAAAAGAGGGTTCTTGAACTCCACGAATGAAAGGAATCCGTGGATGAACACTAAGCATACCTTAGATTGAAGATCCGTGAAAACTAGCGGTGAAATCAGCTTGAATATTGAAAGAGATCTAATGTTTCTTGAAGGTTTTTGATGAAATCCTTAGGCTTAGTCTTGATTTTTTCTTGACTAGGGTTTAACCCCTTTGGGTGAGAATGCTTTTGTTCTTGAGGAGATGATCTTGAGAGGAAACCCTAATTTTGTGGTTGAGAGTGTATGAGAGAATTTTTAAGATGTTTAACTGAAGAAAAATAGGATAAATTTACATCCTTGAGGGTTTTAAGTCGTGGGAAGTGGAGGAAAAAGACCAAAATACCCTTACTAAATAACTTCCCAATTGCTGAAAATCTAAGGCTGACGACATTTGTGATAAGCCATCAAACGTGTGATAAGTCATCACAAATGTCGTCACTGGGGGGCTGGAATTGATGAATTTCTACCTAAGGCTGACGACATTTGTGATAAGTCATCACACTTGTGATAAATTATCACAAAATGTCGTCAGTCAGTTTTCTAGGCTGATATGCTGAAGTAAAATGGGTATAACTCTTTTCTCCGATATCAGATTTAGGAAAAATTGGTATCATTGGATATATAATTCAAAGATCTTTCATTTGATATATATTAGGTTCTCTAATTCGATATATATAAGGAGTTATGGTCGATTGAATTAGACCTAAGTTTTGAAGCTCACTAAAACTTGAACGATAGAAAAATTTTCAACTTGTCCTTGAGTTAGGGGACCTCTATGATCTAAATTCATGCTCAAATAGATTCTCATACTACATAATTGATTAACACACTAATGTTACATAGGATTCAAGGATTTTGGAACATCTACACATATGAATGATAGATTTTCATTCTAGTCCGAAATGTGGGGCGTTTCATTATCTCCCCCTTGGAATCACTCGTCCCCGAATGAAACTTGATAGACTGAGAATATTGATAGGCTGAACTTACTTAAAGGACGTAAATTTTTGAAACATGACTATATGGATAGAATTACTGACATGCTGAAAATTCATACTGAATATGCATATCTGATGCATGACTATTTGATGGAATTCTTATATTGAGCATGCATACCTGATGCATGAAATACATGACTGAGCAGTTCTTATGAATGCATATCTGGATACACTGATAAGATGAGCTTCTACTACTGAGCATGCATATCTAATGCATGAATACATGACTGAACTGACTC
Organism: Capsicum annuum; assembly: GCF_002878395.1. NCBI lineage: Eukaryota > Viridiplantae > Streptophyta > Magnoliopsida > Solanales > Solanaceae > Capsicum > Capsicum annuum. The sequence goes on along the minus strand of NW_025825168.1, from coordinate 6,817 downwards.
TTAAATGCTTGAATGAATATATACTGATAACTGATACTATCTTTGTCAAAAATATTTCGACATGCAATTGAATGGGTTTAAAGACATGAAAGCATGGAGAAATTATGGGGTATATCCCCCTCTGGGACTCTATGTCCCTTTAAGAAGTCTTACTTTACTGACACACTGGGGCGAAGCACAGGGAAACTACGAACTGGATCATGACTGAACCTCAGGATTTTGAAACTAATGCATATCATAAAGATAAAAGATTCATACGTACCTGAATCTATGTTAGGAAAACTTTCTGGATCATGATAAGTCTAAAGTGAATAAAGTCGATTCTGATGCTTACCACTATTGGTACTAAGAGTGGCACCCTGTTGATGCAAATCTCTACTTTTCTGAGCTAAAACTCTACACTCCCACACTTTGTGACCTGTCTTATCACATCTAAAACATACCTAACTATTGGCTCTGCATGCACCTAGATAGTTCTTGAACACTCTCCACAAAGCGGATAAGTGCGCTCACTTCTAACACTACTCAAGGCTTTGGAGCCTGGAGCCCCATCATGAATGACATCTCCAAAATTTGGTGCAGGAAAACTAGTTGAGGATGGAGTTGGGACTAAAGTCTTCTGACTATGGTGAGAGTGATTACCACCCTGTGACCTAACTTGAGAAAAACTGTAGCTACCTATTTTGAATCTCTTATTAGATCTCTCCCTCTCCTTAGATTTATCTACCTCTATCTGCTGGGCATGCATCATTAACCTAGAAAGATCCATGTCTCTATTAAGCATAGCGGTTCTACACTCCTTCAATGCCAACCTGGATACACCCATCACAATCTTACTCATACTCGCTCTAGGGTCAGCTATCAAGTCAGGAACATACTTAGCTAACTGGTTGAACTTAAGATAATACTCCTTCACTGTCATGGAGCCTTGTCTCAGGTTCATAAACTCTTCTACCTTAGCTTCTCTCATCTCTAGCATGAAAAACTTATCTAAGAAGGTATCCTAAAATATCTTCCAAGTCATAGGAGTTGCATCTTCCCCTCTACTCTTCTTCCACAACACTACCTAATCATGAGAAATATCTTTCAGCCTATAGGATGCTAATTCCACATTTTCCTCCTCTGACATATGCATAATCTGGGTGATCTTCTTTACCTCTTCTAGATAAAGCTGTGGGTCCTCACCTGCTACTAACCCAAAGAATTCTGGTGGGTTCATTTTCATTAAATTTCTAATTCTGGCTGCTGCTGGAATCCCTATCTTACTAAGGTGGGGTTGTAGCCTGACGGTTACCCTGAACACTAGTGGTCACAGCTTAGGCTAGCACCTAAAAAGCTGCCCGGAACTCTGCATATGACACATTTTCATTTAGAGTATCTATGGGCTGAGGTGGCTGATTGTCATTCCTATGGGCATTATCTCTATGAGAAGGAATGTTCTGCAAATATAAGAGGGATAAATATTAGACTGAGAGTTCAACTTAAGCTTTTTGATCACTGGCACGACATGAATACTGAAAGAAGGGAAACTATTCCTAAAACATCTTATAGCCTCCTGTACATAAATGTGGCACTCAACACACCTATGTATAATACTCTACTAGATCCGACTTTCAGACTTCCTAGAACTCTATTGAACCTTAGGCTCTGATACCAAGTTTGTAATGCCCCGATTATCTAAACTGGAATGCTACAAGATGCTTATGACCCCGAAGGACCACAAGCTAACCCATGACTAATATCTATACCTGTACACTGCATAATATATAAATATAAATGTGGAAATTTAAACTGAAGGACATAAGGTTAAATACTGAACATAATCTGAGTAATAAAATGTCTGAATAAAGAGGTATCACAATACCAAAATAGAACTAAAATACTAAAGTCTGAATCTAGTTTGTAATCTAGTCTGCGTCTAGTCTAAAATCCTCTACTGTCTGAATAATCTGAATAAGGAGCTAATAGGATATGTCCCCAACTAACTCCGAGTAATGAACTAATCAATGAGAAGATAGAGAAATAATTATGTCCTCAAAGGATGAGGACTCATTTCTAACTCTGACTGCTAAAATCTACAATGCTACTGTTGCTCTGAAACTCATGCCTCTGAACCTATGACGTAAAATAAAAAACCATAGCGCAAATATGTTAGTACGTCTGAATATACTGAGTATACGAGTGAGGTAGGCTAAATGCAAAGGGTTTATATGCATGAACAATGTTGATTGATATGAACGTGAGAATACATACATACATAAGTAACTATAACTGAACTCGTAGTGATACTGACTACTGAGTATGAATACTGAGTACATGAGTTTACTGATACTGAGATACTGAATAGACGAATGACTATTTCTAATAGTTCGACTTATAAAGAACTGGTCTGATTGACTGTGTCTAATAGTCCTGAAATTGAATACTAATAATGTAAACTATAATGGCTGATCTAACTGATATAACTGTGATGATCGGCCTAACTGATGTAACTGATACTAAGTGACTGTATTTGACAGTCTAAATCTTCTAATAATAATTAAGAGTGACTAAGCTTGAGATTAGGCCTAACTAATGGATGATCTCTAGAACTGATATTGAGAATAATCAACTGAATCTAAGACTGAGATCAAGCCTATGCGATGGGTGACCTCTGTAAGTACTGATACTGAATAACTTTATATTAGGCCAAGCCTATCTAGTGGGTGGTCTATGAATCTTTAGAACTATCTGAGTTCCTTACTGAGATTAATGACTATATCTGACAGTCCTAATTTCTATGTTCTACTCTGAAGATTGATACTAAAATTGTAACTGTGGGAGTTCTCACTAAATCGACATGCCCTAAATTTGAACTGGTGGGGTCCAACCTGTAAACCCAGCTGGAAGGGTATTAATACCGTGCCACGGGTAAAGACCTATCTAGTTAAGCCTATCTGATGGGTAACCCTCGTAGGAAGTCAGGCCTAAGGCAGTATAATAGTCAAGCCTCTCTGACGGGTGACAAGACTTTTTTTGATAGGTGACTCCTACATCCTGTGCTAGCTACGCGGTTCTTGAGTTCAGGGATTTCTCCTAATGACTCTGCCTCTCTGATGGGGAGCCGCCATCCCTGGACTCACTTGGTGCTAGCTCCTACTCCCAACTGAAAGACTCTGAACTGATTCTTAGAACTTGCACTTGAACTGAACTGAAGCTGTTACTGAGTTTCTTACTTGACTGAGCTGACTGAGTTCACTTGGTTTCGTTATCTAATTAAATACTACTAAATATATTATCTGACTGAATGATACTAAGTTCTGAATTGATTTCTTGAATGCTACTGAGATCTGAGCTGAGTGCTGAACTGAAGCTGGAATGATAACGATACTTAGATTACTGAGATTTCTTAAGTTTTATAACTGTCTGAGAGTTCTGAATTCTGTAACTGACTGAGTTTTACTAATCATAGCATGACTGAGATTATCTTGAGACTGACTCAGCTCTAGGTACACAACTATATTTTTTGGGTACAATTACCCCCAGGTCTCGATGGAAGGAAACTGACACACAGGATACTTCTTGATCATAGGAATAGAATCCACAATTCATAATACCATAAATAGAGGATCTTATACTACAGATAGTTTTCAACATCTTATACATGAAAGGGAATGCATATAACATGTAAATACTTGTATGATTACAATTTCATGAGCATTCCATATCACAACAACAATACACAACAATTAGCATGGAATTCATGTTGAGTTATAAGGAAAAGATCATGGACTTGTCATTTAAGTTCTATTTAGCTATAATACATGATTTCTAGTCTCTTAGGTATTTTATCAAACATATTACATGCACACCTTGTGGCATAGGCATATTCATCATATTAATGATTCAAACCACCCAAAATTCATATATTTCAATTTGCATGTCATCCAAATTTCATAAAATCACATAAAGATTCAAACTTGGGAGTTGCATAACAATCAATCACACAAACATAATCAACCCACAACATAACTTCATGATTCATAGTTTAAAAAGGGTTCTTGAACTTCACGGATGAAAGGAATCTGTGGATGAACACTACTCATACCTTAGATTGAAGATCCGTGAAAACTAGTGGTGAAATTGGCTCGAATCTTGAATGAGATCTAATGTTTCTTGAACGTTCTTGAAGAAATCCTTAGGATTGATCTTGATTTTTTCTTAACTAGGGTTTAACCCATTTGGGAGAGAATGTTGTTGTTCTTGAGGAGATGATCTTGAGAGGGAACCCTAATCTTATGGTTGAAAGTGTATGAGAGAATTTTTAAGATGTTTAACTGAAGAAAAATAGGAGAAAGTTACGTACTTGAGGGTTTTAAGTCATGGAAAGTGGAGGAGAAAGACCAAAATACCCTTACTAAACAACTTCCCAATTGCTGAAAATCTAAGGCTGATGAAATTTGTGATAAGCCGTCAAACTTGTGATAAGTCATCACAAATATCATCACTGGGGGGCTGGAATTGACGAATTTCTGCCTAAGGCTGATGACATTTGTGATAAGTCATTCCATTTATGATAACTTATCCCAAAATTTCATCACTGGGGTGGATTTCTGCCTAAGGCTGACGACATTTGTGATAAGTCATCACACTTGTGATAACTTATCACAAAATGTCGTCAGTCAGTTTTCTAGGCTGATATGCTGGAGTAAAATAGGCATAACTCTTTGCTCTGATATTGGATTTTGGAAAAATTGGTATCGTTGGAAAGATAATTCAAAGATATTTTATTTTATATATAGTAGGTCCTATAATTTGATATATACAAGGAGTTATGGTCGATTGAAGTTGACCTAAGTTTTTATGCTTACTAAAACTTGAACGATAAGAAAACTTTCAACTTTTCCTTGAGTTAGGGGACCTCTATGATCTAAATTCATGGTCAAATAGTTTCCCACACTACATAATTGATTAACACACTAAAGTTCCATTGGATTCGAGGCTTTTGGAACTTCTACGCATATGAATGATGGATTTTCATTCTAGTTCAAAATGTGGGGCGTTACATTAGTATCCCATGGAAATGTTCTAACACTCTTCCAACTGGGGTCATAGGTTGGACCCCGAATCAGTTTACATTGGGGTGTGCCGGTTAAATGAACACTCCTATAGTTTTAGTTTTAGTCTTTAGTATAGAACTCAGTTTAGTTCTATAGAATCATGAATTTCAGTTATCAGTAACTCAGTTATTAGAACCCAGTACGCATTCTCAGTATAATATAGATACACGATATATACCTATATGTGTAGTATTGCATACTCAGTTGTTATGGTAGTTTTAGATCTCTATGTACCCTCATTTAGTTACTTCAAATTATTTAGTCAGTTACTATTTATGTATACGAGCCCATGCATATTATCCTTACCTCATATAGCATACGAATACATTCCACATGCACATCACATACTTTCTTTTGTGCTGTGATGTCTCATATCATAGGTTCAGATGCTCGGGTTCCTAATCATATTAGCAGCTCAGGATATCAGCAGCAGATTCAGTAGTGAGTCCTCATCCATCGAGGATATTATTTTATTCCAGCATTTCAATAGATTTAGTATGTTCAGTAGTCAGAGTTAGTTGGGGACTTGTCCCATCAACTCCACATTCAGATAGTTAAAGGCTTTCAGACTACACTACTTCAAACGGATATTCAGTTTTTCAGTATTATTATCAGTATTCAGTATTTGTTTTCAGTTTATGAACATTATTGAATTTTCAGCCTATCTTCCGCATATAATTTCAGTATTATTATTTAGTGCTCACAGCAGGTACCAACTCATGGATTTACTTGTGGTCCCTCGAGACTGTAAGCATCGTGTGACACCCAGGGTGTATACTCGGGGCATTACAACATGATCTTGACTTATTCTTGAATTGAAGGGTTTTTGGGAAAATTCTTGAATCTTGTAGTCTTGATCTTGAATCTTGATGAACTGGATTTGAATACTTGAGCTATATAGAGAAAATGCAGCATTTGATCCATGAGCTTTCTCTTTCTTCTTATTTGAGTTGTTCCTACTTGGTCTTTTTCTATATTATGAGACTACTGTTTATAGTTCTAAAAGGAAAGAGTCATGATGAAGACTGACTTCCATTAAACAATTAAATTCTAGTGATGTGACACTTTTTATGGGCTTTTGATTTCACTAGGCTTGCTGCATCATTTTGAGATATTGCATGGTCCTATTTTCTTCTCCACTTGACTTGTCATACCACTTCATTTGACACATGAAAATCATTTTGAGCCTCTAAAATAAGAAACTATTTTGGGCTTAGCAAAATAGGCGCATCATTTGTAGCTCAAACTAATGGACTAGCCCAATAAATATTGGACCTTATTTAAATTCATGTGTTTGGACTTAAAATAATTAATTCAATTATATTAATTTTTAATATTTATTTATGACTAATATATTTTAAATTTAATATAATTCAAATTTCGTACGGATTTAGATTTAATACAATTTCAGCGCCCACAAATGCCCCTACTCAAGACTTGTCGAGATATTTAATCTTTTGGAGACGAGACTTGAAGTACTGATTATTTAAGCATGCTTCCTTCGTTCTTCAAAGATTTCCATACATATGAACACCTCATTCATTAAATGAGAAAATTTGAAGTTGAACCATATTGATATCGCCTCTCAAAAACTCTCTTATTCTTTTTCATGAATATCTATACATAAGACCCTTTGGTGAGGCATGACATCGAATTCCAAATAGATTTTGGAAAAAAATTTACTGCCTTATTTAACCAAGAATAAAAATCTTTCAATT
>NW_025825167.1:0-1070 GCF_002878395.1 Capsicum annuum | reverse complement strand
GAGCTCGTGTCTCAGAACCTATGGTGTAACATGAAAAGAAAGCACCATAGCACAAATGCGTCAGTACAACTAGAGTACTGAGTATACGAGGAAGGTAGACTGAACATAAATGATTTCATACATGAACAACACTGACTGACTAATATGAATGTGGGAGTGCAAACACATATAGAAATTGGGACCGTGAATACGTGATAACATGACCTATAAGCTAATACATGGTTTACTGATAACTGTCATAACTGATACTAAAACTGATAACATGGACGACTGTATCTGACTGTCCTGTATATATTGAAATTTGAGACTAATACTGAAACTATGGGAAGTAGTGTTTAATCGACTTACCCCATATATGCTGTTATGGCTAACCTGGGGTCCAATCTCTGCCTCGACTGAAGGGGTGTCAATACCGTGCCACGGGTAAGGATTGCCTGTGAGTGACCCTTATCTGGCGGGTACTTAATGATAATGGTGGGAACCCTAAACTGGTGAGTTAAGCCACCTCATCAACCCTAATCTAATGGGTTAAGATGTGTCAACCTATGCTGGCTACGTAGTTCTGGAATACAAGGATTGCTACTAAGAATCACACCCTGAACTGGAGGGTGATTTTCCCTCCTTGGGTTCACTCGGTGCTAACCTTTACTCTCATCTGGAGGGACTGAACATGAATAACTGACTGTGCATGACTTAATCTTACTGGATTCCATTGACTGGCGGAATGTTACTGATATCTGACAACTAACTAAGATCAAGAGGTTTTCCTGAGTCACATGACTGACTGAAGTCTATGAAATCATAGCTTGAGTTTGGATATCGAGAAATATGACATGGATTTAGGCACACAACTATAGTTTTCGGGTACAAGTACCCCCAGGACTCGATAGAAGGAAACTGACACACATGACTGACTTGATCATAAGATTAGAGTCCATAATTTATAAGTAGGGATCTCATACTAAGCATGGTTATCAACAATGTATTGCATGGAAAGGATTTCATATCACATGGAAGTACTTGCACAATCTTAATATCATGTTCGTTGCCAATATGATTATGCAACGAAC
>NW_025825166.1:0-2490 GCF_002878395.1 Capsicum annuum | reverse complement strand
GAACTACGTAGCCAGCGTAGGTACGAGATATCACCCGTTAGATAGGATTGACATACTCAGGGGTCACCCGTTAGCACATTTATATGTATAGGACTGATCCCAGGAGTCACCCGCTAGATTAGGACTGACTCCACAACAAATGTGTTTACTGGTTGCGCTGTACTAACACCCTTCCAGTCAGGGAAGAGATTGGACCCCAGTTAGCTTAGCTTGGGGCATGTCGGTTATATGAACACATCCTACAGTTTTAATTATAAAATCAGGGCTTTCAGATATAGTCAACTCAGCTTAGTAGTACAGATTCAGTACTATTAGATACAGTCAATGCTTATCATTGTAAATAGACTTAAAAGATCACCCACTAGATAGGACTGATCTCAGACTAAGTCAAATTATCCTTATTATTAGTATATTATTAGTATACTCATGATCACCTGCTAGATAGGACTGATCTCAGATTTAGTTACTCCACGTAGAACGGAACTCAGATAGTTCCATCAGAACTTAGAATGTCAGATACAGTCACTCAGTATCAGTTACATCGGTTAGGCCGATCATCACAGTTATATCAGTTATATCAATTTTTTGAACTCATGTATCAGTCATATTAGTTATCAGAATTCATGATATCAGTATTCAGCTTTAGGACTATCAGACACAGTTAACCAGACCAGTTTTTCATAATTCAAACTATCATAAATATTCATTCATCTATTCAGTATCTCAGTATCAGTACACTCATGTTGTCAGTATTCAGACTCAGTAGTCAGTATCTCCACGAGTTCAGTTACAGTTATGTATGCATGTATGTATTCTCACGTTCATATTAGTCAGCATTGTTCATGCATATAACCCTTTGCATTTAGCCTACCTCACTCATATACTCAGTACATTCAGACGTACTGATGCATTTATGCTATGGTGCTTTCTCTTATGTTACACCATAGATTCAGAGGCAGGAGCTCCAGATCAACAGTAGCATTTCAGTATTCAGAGTTTGTAGTGAGTCCTTCTCATTTGAGGATAATATAATTATTGCTACATTTACTATTCAGTTTCTAGATGGAGTTAGTTAGAGACATGTTCCTTCAACTCCTTATTCAGACAGTTTAGAGGCTTTCAAACTACAACATGTCAGACAGTTATTACAGTTTTGTTTTGGTATTGTTATACCTTTTTCAGATATTTTGTTATTAGATATTTATTTAGTTCGAACCTTATGGATTTTTATGTTCATGTTTCCATATTTTATGATATATTATACAGTATACAGGTATAGATATCAGTCATGGGTTAGCTTGTGGTCCTTCGGGGTCATGATCACCGTGTAGCATTCCGATTTAGAAAATCGAGGTGTTACAATGGATCCTTGTCGTAACTCATTAAACTGGAGTCTCATGCCATCTTGTTTTCTCAAGGGAATAAATCTGTCCAAGAGCATAGCTGAAAACTCTGACCAAGTAATTGGAGGTAGCCCTACTTGTTTGACCCTCAAAACGGAAGTCCACTAACCCTCGGGAGACCCTGAGAATAGAAAAGTAGTAAACTCTACACCACGAGTCTGCTTCAGTTCCAAAGTAGTCAGTATCTTCTCACAACGATCTAAAAATTTTTAAGGCTCAATAGAAGATGGTGTAGCATCAAACTCTGTTGGCTTAAGATCCATGAAATTCTTCAGATCCTTGGGTTACCCTACAGCTACAATTGAATGATCAACTGGTAGAGGTGCCTGAGAGGTTGCAACATTCAACAGAATGTGTGCTTGCATCTGCAAAGTAGCCTGAGAAGCTGGAGTTCGACCCTGATTAGGTACTAATGCCTCAAGTACATTCAACATTATTACCACTACGTCTGCAGGCAAAGTAACAGTAGGTGTAGAAACTAGTATTGCAGCTGGAGTATCGCGAGCAACCTGGTCCTGCGCTTGCTGAAAAGCCACAACTTGGGGCTGGTCCCCATTCCCAAGGGGCACCTACATACCCATGAACAAGAACCTACTAAACACTAATCCATGACACGGGACCTAAAGCCTACGCTCTGATACCAACTTTGTCACATTCCAAAATAATCCCTAAGCGTGACTAGCTCCCGATAACACCATTTGTTGGGAGAACCAATTTTCTATACATTCACAATATCTACAAACACTAAGATAAAGACATGTGCAACTTCAAGTGAGTGAAAATATTACTAAACGCAAAGTATTCATCCACCTAGTTACTGTAATATGATTTATGAAAACAACAATACTTAGATAATAACTCTCTAGCCTCAAATCCCACATCAAAACCATGGAGCATCTAAACAGAGTTATATGAGTTCAACTTTAGAGCATGCAAACCCAACATAAGAATTATAATGTAAAATAACTAAAGTTGGATGACTGCCTCCACGAACAATGCGAAGGCTCACCTTAGCAACAGAATCCACACGTAAGATTGTTAACCACAAGTCTCTCTCTCCGCAACCGTATCTGCGGGTATGCAAGGA
>NW_025825165.1:0-1059 GCF_002878395.1 Capsicum annuum | reverse complement strand
GAATTTCCTAATGCCTTTTGGGAAAGAAAAAGACATTTAGTAGAACTTCCTTACATTACTGGTTTCAACGAACAGGCCATCCCTACTAAGGCCAGGCCCATCCAAATGAACCAGGAAATGATGGAAATCTGCAAAGACGAAATTAACCATTTGCTAAAAAATGGTATCATCAGAACCTCAAATTCTCCTTGGAGTTGCTCTGCTTTCTACGTCAATAACAATGCCGAAAAGGAGCGAGGAACTCCCAGGCTCGTAATAAATTACAAGCCTTTGAATGCGGTCCTAAAATGGATCAGGCATCCAATCCCTAACAGAAGGGATCTTTTGAAAAGAACTTTCAAAGCCAACCTTTACAGTAAGTTTGATATGAAGTCAGGATTCTGGCAGATTCAAATAGCTGAAAAGGATAAATACAAGACGGCCTTCAATGTCCCTTTTGGGTATTATGAATGGAATGTTTTACCTTTCGGTCTTAAAAATGCTCCCTCAGAATTTCAAAACATCACGAACAAGATCTTCAATCCTTATAGTCACATGTCAATTGTTTATATTGATGATGTGCTAATTTTCTCAGAAAATATTGATTCCTATTTTAAACATCTCAACACTTTCTTTTAAGATTGTTAAGTTTAATGGTTTAATCATAAGTACTAAGAAAATGAAGCTCTTTCAGACCTCCATAAGATTCTTAGGGCATGATCTTTATCAAGGTAGTTATAAACCTATCTGTAGGGCCATAAAGTTCTCCTCCAAATTCCCTAATGAAATTAACGATAAAACCCAACTGCAACGATTCTTAGGAAGTCTTAACTATGTAGCAGACTTCATCCCTAACATTAGACAGGTCTGCGAACCTCTTTACAAAAGACTTAAAAAGACCCCAGTCCCTTGGAGTTCTGATCAAACTAATGCTGTCATTAAAGTAAAGGAATTAGTCAAGAACCTTCCCTGCCTAGGAATTCCTAATCCTGAAGCCTTTATGATTGTTAAAACTGATGCTTCGGATATTGGTTATGGAGGTATATTGAAACAAAAGGAGAATACTAGTTCTTCTGAACA
>NW_025825164.1:0-2067 GCF_002878395.1 Capsicum annuum | reverse complement strand
GTTGGATTACTCATGAACTAGTCTTATGGAATTATGCTATGCTTACTTGCAAAACCCACTCATGTACAAGATGTAGAATAACCATGTACTACATGAAATTCCCTAAGTTATGATATTATGGATTGTGGTTGTAATATGCAATGAGCATGATATTGAAAGCTATGCAAGTATATACATGTTGTATGAAATTTCCTTCCATGAAATAGATTGTTGAGAACCATGCTTAGTATGAAATCCCTTATTTATGATATGGTGAATTGTGGACTTTATTCTTATGATCAAGTCAGTCATGTGTGTCAATTTCCTTCCATCGAGTCCTGGGGGTACTTGTACAAAAAAAATATAGTTGTGTGCCTAGAACCATGTCAAGTTTTCATGATACTCTCATTCAAGCCATGTTCTAAAGAACTCAGTCAGTCATGTGACTCAGGAAAGTTCAGTAACTCAGAAACCTCAGTAAATCTCAATAGTTCAGTAAATCTCAATGATCTCAATACCTAGTGATATTGGAAACTTTAGTAATTCTAGTGCTTTCAGTAACTTCAGTACTCTTAATCAGTCCTCAGAACTCATTATATTCCGTCCGTTATCGGAATCCAGTAAACTCAGTTTTAGCTCCGCTAAACAATACCACTAGTATCAGTTTAGTTAATCAGTATCAGTTCGGCAAATCAGTTCAGTTAAGTTATTTAGTTCAGTCCAGTTGTTCAGTTCAGTGTCTTTCATTTGGGAGTAGGATTCAGCACCGAGCGAACCTAGGGATGGGGGCTCACCCACTAGAATAGGACTGAGATCCCTAAAAGTAATCCCTAAGTTCTAGAACTACATTTCCAGAGTAGCTACGAGATGACACCCATTAGATAGGACTGACATACTCAGGGGTTACCCGTTAGAATATTTATATGAATCGAACTGATCCCAGAAGTCACCCGCTAAATTAGGACTAACTTCACAGCAGATGTCTTTACTGGTGGTGCGGTACTGACACCTTTCCAGTCAGGGCAGAGATAGTACCCCAGTCAGCTTAGCTTGGGGCATGTCGGTTAGATGAACACATCCCATAATTTCAGTTACAGAATTAGGGCTTTCAGACATAGTCAACTCAGCTTAGTAGTACAGGTTCAGTACTATTAGATACAGTCAATGCTTATCATTGTAAATAGACTTCAAGATCACCCTTTAGCTAAGACTGATCTCAACTATGATTAATCAGTATTAGAATCATTAGATTTAAAGATCACCCACTAGATAGGACTGATCTCAGACTAAGTCAAATCATCCTTATTATCAGTATACTCATGATCACCCGCTAGATGGGACTGATCTCAGATTTAGTTACTCCAAGTAGAACGGAACTCAGATAGTTCCATCAGAACTTAGGCTGTCAGATACAGTCGCTCAGTATTGGTTATATTGATTAGTTCAATCATTACAATTATATCATCTATATCAGTTGTCATAGCTCACATTACCAGTATTCAGTTTCAGGATTGTTAGACACAGTCATTCAAACCAATTCTTCATAATTTGAACTGTCAAAAAGAGTTAATAATCTATTCGGTACCTGAGTAACAGTAAAGTAATGTCGTCGGTATTCAGACTCAGTAGTCAACATCATTCCGAGTTCAGTTATAGTTGTTTATGCATGTATGTATTCTCACGTTCATATTAGTTAGCATTGTTCATGCATATAACCCTTTGCATTTAGCCTACCTCACTCGTATACTCAGTACATTCAGACATTTTGACTCATTTGTGCTATGGTGCTTTCTCTTATGTTACACCATAGGTTCAGAGCCTGAGCTCCAGATCAGCAGTAGCATTCCAGTGTCCAAAGTTTGCAGTGAGTCCTTCTCATTCGAGGACGATATAATTATTGCTACATTTACTATTCAGTTGCTATATGGAGTTAGTTGGAGATATGTTCCTTCAACTCCTTATTCAGTTTAGTTAGAGGCTTTCAGACTAGATGTCTAATTAGATATCAAATCTCATAATTATCAGTATTTATGACTTATTATGGTATTATTATACCTTTTTCAAATATTTTATTATCAGATGTTTATT
>NW_025825163.1:0-3942 GCF_002878395.1 Capsicum annuum | reverse complement strand
GAAAATAGAAATACACCCTTTTAGTTCGGCAATCTACTGTCGCATAACAAGATGCCAACCAGTCCATACCCATTATAACATCAAAATCTACCATTCCTTGCTCAATAAGATCAGCCATCGTATCGCGACCACAAATAGTTGTAATACAATTTCGATAAACCCTTATAGCTATAATAGATTCACCAATCGGCGTAGATACTTCAAATGGCTTAACTAGCAATTCTAGTGTTCTTTTGAACTTTCCAGCAACCAATGGAGTGACATATTATAAGGTGGAACCCGGATCAACTAATGCATATACATCATGTGAAAAGATGGACAATGTACCTGTAACCACGTCTGGAGAAGCCTCTGAATTTTGTCGATCCACTAAAGCATATGTACGATTCTGAACTCCACTAGATCTCGCTGCTCCTTTAAAACCTCTACTATGACCCATAGGTTGTGCACCTCTACCTGAATAAGGCACCGATGATGATGATGCAACGACTGATCAGTAGGTCGTGCCTACCACCTATGGCCCTTTGAGGGTATTCTCTCATCATATGTCCTAATGCACCATACCAAAAGCAAGCATTTGTTCTAAATTGGCATGAACCTAAAAGAAAATTTCCACATTGCTTATATGGCTATCGAGGAGGCCTTAATTAGTTCATACTCCCTTGCTCTTGATATCCCGCTGTCCGTGAACTCTGACTCTCACTTCTTTACCTAAACTGGTTGCCTTTAGACCCTTGAAAATATGGTGGAGCACTAGCTATAGAATAAGAAGATAATGGCCTAGGCGGTCTATTAGAAAACTGAGGCCTAAGCTCTCCTTGGGATGCCATAAACTGCCCCGCAGATCTAGACCTTTTAGAATACCCTCTTTCTAATTCTTATGATTTTCTTCTTTGCCTCTGATCCTTCATTTTTTGTGCAAAATCTTGTATCCTTGCTATGTCCATGTCTTTGTTTAAAGTAGCAATAGTACAATCTCTAAACAGATATGGATCCAATCTATCTATATATTGATGAACTCTATCCATTATAGCTACTACATTGGGAGCATACCTAGCCAAAGAGTTAAACCAAAGGTTGTACTCCCCCACTCTCATATTTCCTTGGGGAAGATTCAGGAACTGATCTGCACGGTCTTCTCGAATCTCATATGGAAGGTAATGATCAAGAAATGCCTTTTTGAACTCTTTCCAAGTAGCTAGAGGTACATCGATACCCCTAGATCACTTCCAGTATTCATACCACAATATAGCCTTCCCTTTGAATCTATATGCTGCTAGCTCAACTGTCTCTTTACCCAACACATGTATGACATCTAAAACCCTTTGGATTTGATCAATAAGTCCTGTGGGTCTTCAGTAAGATCTGATTCAGTGAATGTGGGAGGATCCAATTTAAGAAAATCCTGCGTCCATAGGCTAGCTGCCTATTTGTACCACTAGAACCCATGGTAGGAAAGGCTGGTCCTTGGGCTTATCCAACAACTATACAAGCCAATAATTGCACCGCATTTCTTAGATCTTAGTCAATAACATTAATAAATGGTTCTGAGGATATGATTCTTCTCCTTCTTAGCTCTTTTGGAAGGGAGGAGTAAAGGAAGTCTGGGATACAAACTCAGCTTAAGCCTCGCTTTGATTAGCTTGTCTAGGTGGTGACTTGCTGGTCCCTTCTCCGGTATCCACATCCTTTCGCTTACCTGTATTCTTACTCCTTCTTGTAATCGACATTTTTTACTATAATAAGAGGAAAAAAATAGGTTCAATGGTTAAATATGACTTCACCTACAACATGTGCTCTATTGCACGATCTAAGATATGAAGAAAAAGAGACAATCCCTAAATGCCCATAGCCTCTTGATTATAGATGTGGTGTACAACACACCTGTAAGCAAGACTCTACGTCGATATGGCTTTGTAGACTCCCTAGGATGAACTGCTCTGATAACACTTTTTTCACACCTCAAATCCTATTGAGGCGGACAGGCACTCATAGCCGTAAAGGCTTGAGAGAACCAATTCAAAAACTTGTACTTCCCATGCATGTAACTATAACAACTAAAGGTTCTAACAAACATTATATTATCTATCGATGAGAATAATTACATATACAAATACAAACTGATATATACAATACTTGGCTGTTGGGGCCACCACATCTAAAGACAAAGCACTACCATAACTTTACATGAGTCTACAAAGCCTCTAAAAGATACATAGACTTAGTTAGGGTTGGGACAAACCCCCGCCCTAATCTTGACTTACTGTACAATACCAAGATATATGGAACAGACTTAGAAAGCCCCAAATCAACCTGGAGCTCACCAATAGTCCCTGAAAAGCCTACGCTCCTACTAGTGAGTTGTATGAGCTGAAGTGCCTATGCCTGCAGTATGAAATGCAGGTCCCCCATGAGGGACGTCAGTATGAAAATATGTACTGAATATGTAAGGCAGAAGGTAACAACACACATAATACAAAAGCTCAATAGAAAGCTAATACAAATGTATAAGTATTACTAGTAGACCACCTTTATAAATGCTTGTGGGACAATGTACATTACATTATTTTCTTCGTTATACCTTCTTACTTCATAATCTTTGTAAGCCACATAATGCAAATGACCAGCTGATCAGTAGTAAATAAATAAATTAGGATTGGCCTATGCTAGGCTTACGTCCCTGTGCTGCCACCTACATATAATGATTGGGATTGGCCCATGCTAGGCTTACGCCCCTGAGCTACCACCCACAAATAAAGGTATCGAGATTAGCCCATGCTAGACAAATGCCCCTAAGCTGCCACTCGTCATTTTACAGATTTGCATTACTGAGTTTATTTAGCATTTGAGATTGTTACTTTGGTGGTCATCACATTATGGTACCTTAAACCAGTAATACACTAATAAGAGACATGTAAATAGACACTTAATGCAACATCAATTAGGTAGGCAGCTGTTGGCACACAAATAAAGTGTTTAGGAGCTAAAATAACACATGGGTCTTATTTGAACAATCGGAGAACTCCTAAAATTTTCTAGTGAAGATAGACGCGCAAATTTAATAATAAGCACGTATTGAGGTGTTCTAATGCGTTAGAGAGTAGGAACAAGGTCATTGGATACATGGAGTGTATGTGCTGCCATTATGTATCACTTTGTTATAGGATAACCTCAGAAACTTGCTTGATGGAACAATTGTACGATTTCATGCCAAAGAGTGTGAAATAGAGTATGCCTTATATACCTGGTTATTAGACTCAGAAACTAACCCGACTTGACTTCCCGTCTTTTAGATTACTTATCTAAAATAGAGTATATGTAAACTAGTATTAGTAACCAATCAACACATTTGAGATACTTAATTTCACCCAAAATAGTAACCGGGCAGCAACTATTAATCTATCAAACAAGGGTGTTATTTTAACCCATTTTTTCCTCCAATTACACCCACATACCATATAGGTTATTATAAAGTTCACCAAAACCACCTCGACTTCATTATACATTCCAAACAATATGCAAAATAGATTTGACAGCAAACATTAGTTCGGTGGTGTATCACCACATCTTTCTTCTATAATTCATTACAAACTCATCACATCTTTATCCAACTTCAACCTGGCAGCCCCTAACATATACATACAAAACAGTCCCAAATCCCTTTTATTGTAGCAATCAATTATTGAACTCATCATCTCTTGAGTTCTCATAACAAGACATCCATAATCCCCTCTAAAATTCATATATAAGAAAAACAAAATGGAGAAGTACCTTACCTCAATTCAGCAACTTATTCTTTTAATTAAACTCTTCAAGAGGTTGAACTTTCCTTCACACTTAAACCAAAGAAGAATAAAAAAAGTTCCTCAATAACAAGGAAACGTGAACAAATAGTTTGTTCTATAATTAGCCATATACTTATAGTCAAACACTTATAACTTG
>NW_025825162.1:0-6315 GCF_002878395.1 Capsicum annuum | reverse complement strand
CCATATCTAGTATGGATCCCACACTCACACCCACACCAATGTCATGTTGACAAGCTTGTCTTATTATTGATATGTGTCAACCATCATTGCATCAGTTTTCACATGATCAACAGGACCAAATTGAGGGGCAGTCCGGTGCACTAGAGCTACCGCTGTACGCAGTGTTCGGGGAAGGGCCCCACCACAAGGGTGTGTTGTTCGCAGCCTTACCTTACTTTTCTGCCAGAAACTGTTTCCAAGGCTTGAACCCGTGACCTCCTGGTCATATGGCACCAACTTTACTAGCTACTCCAAATTATTTCTGTAAATGAGTTGAAATCTAGTGTTACCTACCTTGTAAACATGACGATGATGATGAGGGATGATAAACTCAAAAATGTTGTTCAATTGAACAAGACATCTTCTATATATGTGGTTCAACTGAAAATGATGTTCAATAAAATATCAAGTCAACATGACTTCATTTTTTCACCTGGCTAGTCGCAAAGCAGAAAGTATGTCATCATGTTCAACAACTACAACATCCCAGTTTAATTCCACAAGTGGGGTCTGGGAACGGTAGAACATATGCTAACCTTACAACTACCTCGTAGAGGTAGAGAAGCTATTTTCGATAAATTCTCGCTTAACTGGTACTATGTCATCATGTTACGAACCTCAAAGGAAGACTTGATCCAATATGATCATTTATCAAGGAATCTACCTCTAACTCTGGAAATTAACACATGCGCAACTGCACAAGCTGATTTGTGATTATCAGAATTCAGCCATCTCTGAAATATGAATGTAGGTTGCTTTGTGAAGAGTTTGTTATTTTATGGTGTTTTCGGGTACAAGAATTTGTATTTAGGTACAACAACTTCAACACTAGTTCAAGTTTAAAACAAGAACACTATGAAGTACAAAAACACCCTCAACACAAGATCAAAGTGATCTTTCTAAGAAGTGTGTTTTATTTTTCCAGAAATTAAGATGAAACAGAAATATAAAGTCAAGCCCTCCGAACTTCACGGAGTATCCTTTAGGAATAATTCCCCTCATTGTACCCGAGGTTTTGGAATCTTTCTCCCAGAATAAAATGGCTTTCAATCCAACTATAGTGGTACTCCAAATAATTGGATTCGTCGAACTCACTCAACGATTTGATTGGTCACAAAGAATGTTTTGAAGATAAGAAGATTTTTTATTTCAAAAAAATTTTCATTCATTTCTAAGCCTGTGGATGAAAGCAGGTTTATATAGCCATCAGATGCCTTTTCTGAAAGGTGGCAATGGTTCAGTTTAAAGGTGTATCCTTTAGGAGAGTCATATCTATTCATTCGAAATATTGTGTCTTTTTCAGAACAGACACAACTATCTGAACAGTCACACCTTTTCTAAAACAATATGTCTTTTGCTCAAAGGTTGTGTCCCTCCATTTTTCATTCACACCAATTAAACCCAACAATCCCCCACATGAATAGGGAATGACTGTTCTTTGTAAAACTTTACGGACAAGTATGTGATCATCAAGTAAAGACTGATTGCATCTGGATAAGTAGGTTTCCCTTTAAACTTTCTGTAGTGAACATGCATCGGATGAACTCGGTTAATCGGTAGATTTGATAACTTTGAACCATTGAACTTTAATGTACACCTAGATAACACATGTCACACAGCCAACCTTTTACCATTTATGGTTCTCACAGTTATGTTCTTTTCAGCCATGAACACATCCCGATTTCATGAGATCTTAGAGAATAGGCCTTTACTAACATTCTCGTTGAAGCGACTTCCACTTTGCCCTCACATAGGTGATTTCTAAATGTTCAATCCGATAGATTAAACTATTTGGTCAAATCTGCCAAATTTAGATAATTATTAAAAGACTTTTCACTTTAAGTCTTATCCTTATTTACTAAACATTTTCTACATCATGAGAATGAGTTGGGTAATTGACAATGTTGAACCTGTCAGACACAAATTTGTTTGATCTCCTTGAACCTAGCTCTTGGGATCTCCAGTCTGCTGGGTAGAGTTACCGCCATGCTGACTTGTCCTAGGCCTTAAATCCATTTCCTTGGATGTCCTTTCTACTCCTTCTCTAAATAGGCCTTTAATAAGTAGATCTGACACATTATCCTTTGACTTAACATAGTTAATAGTGATAATTCTACTAGAGAGAAGTTCTCTAACGGTATTATGTCTCCGTCTTATGTGACGAGATTTACCATTACCTATTGTCTCTTGGCTATCACAGTGTATACATACTGGTGCCACTAGTTTGGGCCAATAAGGAATATCTTCCAAGAAATTCCGTTGCCATTCTGTTTCTTCACCGGCTTTATCCAATGCGATAAATTCAGATTCCATTGTAGAGCGAGCAATACAAGTTTGTTTGGATGATTTCATTGCATTTATGTCAGAAATGTCTTTACTGATGATCAATATATCATCCACATATAAACAAACAATGACTTGGTGATTCGGAGTATCTTTAATGTGAACACATTTATCACATTTATTTATCTTGAACCCATTTGCCAACATTCAAACTTCGTATATCATTGTTTAGGTGCTTGCTTTAGCCCATACAACGACTTAATAAGTTTACACACCTTATTCTCCTTTCCTGGAACCACAAAACCCTCAGGCTATTCCATGTAAATTTCTTCCTCCAATTCTCCATTTAGGAATGCGGTTTTCACATCCATTTGATGTATTTCGAGATCATATACCACCGCCAAGGCAATTAATATTCGAATCGATGTTATCCTTGTTACTGGAGAGTATATATCAAAGTAATGAAGGCCTTCTTTCTGTTTGAAGCCTTTTACTACAAGTCTTTCCTTGTATTTGTCAATAGTACCATCCGCCTTCATTTTTATTTTGAAGATCCATTTAGAACCTAAAGGTTTATTTCCTGGAGGAAGATCAACCAATTCCCACGTATGGTTTCTTAAGATTGAATCAATCTCACTATTGACTGCCTCTTTCCAAAAGGATGAGTCTGACGACGACATCGCTTCTTTAAACATTTGAGGCTCATTTTCTAAGAGTAATGTTACAAAATTTGATCCAAACGAAGTTGACATTCTTTGAAGTGTACTACGTATTGGATTATGTTCATTATGTACATTCTCACTTTGTCCATCTTGAGGTCGTTTAGATCCTCTACTAGACCGTTCATGTCTAGTTTTATACGGGTAAATGTTTTCAAAGAATTCAGCATTATCTGATTTAATTACCGTATTTTTATTCATATCCAGATGTTCGGATTTATGAACCAAAAACTGACATGCTTTACTGTTTTTAGCATATCCTCTGAACACGCAGTCCATCGTCTTAGGTCCTATCTTAACCCTTTTAGGTATAGGAATTGGACCCTTTCTAGACATCCCCACACTTTGTAATATCTCAAGTTGGGTTTCCTTCCTTTCCATTTTTCATAAGGAATTGATTGTGTCTTACTATGGAGAACTCTTTTGAGTATACGATTGGTTGTAAGGATAACTTCCCCCCACAAGTTTTGCGGTAAATCGAAACTTATAAGTAAGGCATTCATCATTTTCTTCAACGTTCGATTTTTCCTTTCTGCAATTCCGTTAGATTAAGGTGAATACAGGGTCGTAGTTTGATGGACGATTCCATTCTTTACACATATTTCGGGCGAAGGGGGATTCATATTCTCCACCCCTATCACTTCTTATCATTTTTATCTTTTTCTCTAACTGATTTTCTACTTCAGTTTTGTATTGCCTAAATGCATCTATTGCTTCATCCTTACTATTTATCAAGTAGACATAACAATATCTAGTGCAATCATCAATAAAAGTTATGAAATACTTTTTCCCACCACATGATGATGTTGACTTCATATCACAAATGTCAGTGTGTAGTAAGTTTAAGGGATTGAAATTTCTTTCAACAGACTTATAAGGATGTTTTGCATACTTTGATTCCACACACATTTGACACTTTGATTTATTGCACTAAAAGTTTGGCAAAACCTCTAATTTAATCAGTTTTCGTAACATTTTGTAATTAACATGTCCTATACGTTCATGCCACAAACTATAAGACTCAAGCAAGTAAGAAAAATTTAAACTTTTATTGATTTCAACATTCATCTTATAAAGGCCCTCGGTGAGATAACCTTTTCCTACATACACTTCTCCTTTGCTAATTATAATTTTTCAGAAACGGTTACACATTTGAATCCGATCTTGTCTAGAAGTGAAATAGAAATCAAGTTCCTACATAATTTTGGAACGTACAAGACATTGTTAAGTGTCAAGACCTTTTCTGAAGTTATTTTCAAGCCTACTTTTCATGTTCCTTCTACCTTAGCCGTAGCGGAGTTAAACATGTAGATCATTTCTTTTACTTTAGTCGGAGCGATGATGAAAACATCTTGTTGGCACAAACATGGCCGGTGGCACCAAAATCTATCCACCACTCGTGAAGATTCCCCACCAAGTTGCATTCTAAAAATATAACACACAGATCATCACATTCTTTGTTGAACTCAATCATATTTGCTTGGTCCTTTTTCTTTCCTTTCTTAGGGGCATGACAATCTGTGGACTTGTGGCCAATCTTGTCATAGTTGAAGCACTTTACCTTGAACTTTTTCTTGGGTTGATTGCTTCCTTGTTCAACTTTTTTCCTTTTCTTAGAATTGTTTTGGTCATCTTCTACAATATGTGCTTCATTAATTGTAGAATTCCCTTTTGACCTTCTCTCAGCAGCCTTATTATCCTCTTTAATACGCAGTCGAACAATAAGATCTTCGACAGTCATCTCCTTGCGTTTGTGCTTCAAGTAGTTTTTGAAGTCTTTCCATATAGGTGGTGGTTTCTCAATGATCGTTGCTACTTGAAATGCATCATTCACAATCAAACCTACAAAACAATTTATGTAAGTACTAAGAACATTTTCAATTTGTTCAACTAAGGTATTTTTCAAAGATATACCTTCCGCTAGGAGATCGTGGATGATTACTTGCAATTCCTACACTTGATAGACAATCGATTTGCTATCTATCATTTTAAAGTCCAGGAACCTTGCAACAAAGAATTTATTAATTCCCGCATCCTCTGTCTTGTATTTTCATTCTAGTGCCCCACACAATTTCTTCAATGTCTTAGTTTCACTGTAAACATTGTAGAGGTTGTCTTGGATACCACTCAATATATAATTCCTGCAAAGGAAGTGCGAGTGTTTCTAAGCCTCTACAATTATGAAACGTTCTTTGTACGAGGTTTCCTCGGACACCTCAGGAGCATCCTCACTAGTGAACCTTTGAAGGAATAGAGTGGTGAGGTAAAAGAACATCTTTTGCTGCCATCGCCAAAAGTCAATGCCCGCAAATTTTTTGGGCTTCTACGCAGGTGTCATTGGTTCCGGAGCATTTGCTTGACTTGTTAAGGCAATACTAGTTTCCCCCATAGTTGTAGCCACATCTTGCATTTGACTTTCGTTAGTCATTTTTCCTGTCACCACAAGACAATAAAATTTAGTATTTTCAAAATAAAGTTAAGCAACTTTAAACTCTTCTTCTTGTTTCTAGTTAACGATGAAGTTTTTATGACTTTCAATTGTCAATGAATGATCTTTAACTTGTGATGAAGATTTTATGTCTTCAAATCACTAGTTAAGTTCAAACGGAGTAGAAAGCTAAAAGCTTTAATCTCCAAAAATCAAGCAATAAAGATTCTAGAAAAAAAAAAAGAAACTTTAGTGAAAAGAAAATTTCACCAAACAAGAAAAAAAATTCTAAAATTATTCCTTAAGATTGTTGTTCTTCGATGTTTTCAGGTACAAGAATCTGTATTTAGGCACAACAACTTCAACACTGGTTCAAGTTTAAAACAAGAACACTATGAAGTACAAAAACACTCTCAACACAAGATCAAAGTGATCTTTCTAAGAAGTGTGTTTTATTTTGTCAGAAATTAAGATGAAACAGAAATATAAAGCCAAGTCCCCCGACTTAACGGAGTGTCCTTAAGGAATAATTCCCCTCACTGTACCCGAGGTTTCGGAATCTTCCTCCTAGGATAAAATGGTTTTCAATCCAACTATAGTGGTACTCCAAATAATTGGATTCGTCGAACCCACTCAACGATTTGATTGATCACAAAGAATGTTTTGAAGAAAAAAAGAGTTTTTATTTCAAAAATTTTTTCATTCATTTCTAAACCTGTGGATGAAAGCAGGTTTATATAGCCATAAGATGTCTCTTCGGAAAGGTGGCAATAGTTCACTTAAAAGGAGTATCCTTTGGAAGAGTCATGTCTGTTCATTCGAAACATTGTGTCTTTTTCTGAACAG
>NW_025825161.1:0-1240 GCF_002878395.1 Capsicum annuum | reverse complement strand
GGGAATATGTGGGGGTGCAGGCAACATTTTAAATAATATCATAATTGTATAAGAAAATCATGCATGCTGACACTAATGACTCTCTTCACTTGAATTACCTGAAACATAGTTTCCATAAATCATGAATAATAAAAAATACTTCTTAAATCTCATAAACCATTGGACTCAACTCAAACTCTTTGACTCATGACTTAGAGTGACTCCGTATCTCATGAAACTCGGACCATTATGGACATGGGAGTTTCTTATAACCAACATATGCCATATAAGCTTACATGGAGTCCAACGTCTTGCCCACGTTAGGGAGAGTTGTTCTATCCTTGCCATCAGTGTAAAACCTTAACTTTAGTGATCACTGTCTTAGCCTTCGGCCCTTAATCTTAATCCTATGGTGGCACGTATTTCAGGGGATGTCGGATGTGCTAAACCCACACTTTCCGCTCTTTGCTAAATACTACTCCCAGACTTAAGCTCAGAACGCATTAGGAAATCAACCTTAATCAACTCAACGGTGTACCATACATACTAAAAAATAAATATTTCTTATCTTTAAATCAAAACACTTGTGGATTCCTAACTCGACTCAAACTCTAACAATCTTTCTCAAAATTAAGTGTACTTTCTCATTAACTCATATCAAATGTCAAAAACTTCAAAAAAACATCAAAGAACTCATTCTTGACTCTCAAGCTCAAATATCAATATATATTCAATAATCAAACTTCTTAGAAAAAAGATTAAATCATGACACTTATCTCAAACCATTCGGAAATCATCAATTCATAATAACAATATTCAACTCATGGCATAAGTTCTCAATTTAAGAAATAAAATGATGAAATAATCTTGTATATTAAACTTGAACAACTCAAATCTCATAAATCATTAATAAAGTAATTTGGGTGTAAACCCATCTGCAAATTCATCAAATTCAATAGTAGAAATTAAATCTTTGGGCACAAGAACGAAAGAAGTATTCTTGTTCAAACCCCATATATCTGAATCTTTGAAATTAGTTGAACTCTAGTGCTTGAGACTCTATCTACCTTTGTAATAAATAATTTTTGAAGCCCACACTACGAGGAACTTGGTTCTTGAAGAAATATTGAAGATTTATGGATGATTTTTGGAAGATTAATGTTCTTAATTGAAACCGTAGATATATTTTTTTAAGAGAATTGGAAGAGAAAATAGAGAAATTAGGGTTTGGATGAGGATTCTCATATTTATAGAGGCTTCC
>NW_025825160.1:0-3305 GCF_002878395.1 Capsicum annuum | reverse complement strand
TCAATTTAGGTTTCTCAAATAATGAGTTAATATGAATCGTTTCAACTTAGATTGATCAGTTGATGACTTAGGTCAGGAGGAACATAATACCAACATTATGCAATTATAACGACTTAATTGAAACTGTAGTTGACCCTGTGAACTCATCCATAATCTAGCCAAATCAATTGAAATTATAGTTGAGCCTATGAACTCAATTGAAATTATATTAAAATAGATGTTCAACCTGTTACAACAGATACCTTATCTGTTGTAAATTATAAAATAGACGTTGCCATCTGCTGCGATAGATGATCGAGTTATTGGAAATTGTCAAATAGATATTGACATTTGTTGCAAAAGATGACTTATCTATTTTAAGTTTTTTTTTAAAGCAATTTTTAGTCTGAAATAAAAAAGATAAATTACCAAGACGGTAAAAAAATTTCTTGAATAACTGAAAAGTCACCTCCTTGAGTTATCTTATCTTGTTTTTTCAATTTCATCGTCTCATGCCCCTTAAAATCATTAATGAATATTTAAACCCATCTCTAGAATTATCTCTCCTTCAACCATAAATTAATTAATCTCTTTTTTTCTCTTTCTCTCCTTTTTTGAGTAATCACAACCATCTAATTTTCTCTCTTTTCTCTTCTCTTTTGCATGAGGATCCTTTTGGATCTCAACCAATCTATATCTTTTCTCGACTGAAACTGGTGTTTTGATCCCTTTGCTTTTGACATTGCAAGTATGGTTACTATTGCTCTTTCCTTCTCATCTTTTTCTTTACATATTAGTTAAATTAGTTATTCACATTTATTGTTTTTATTTATTTACCCATTATCCATATCCTATTTATTGAGGAAATTAAAAGAAAGGTGACTTTTAAGCCTTGAATAAATGAACCGTTATTTTTATTAAAATATGAGAAAAAAATCATCTGTTGGAAGAACTTAAAAAGCCTTGTTGGAAGTATTATTTTTTCTATGTATTTTGTTTGTTTCTTTGTTGTTGATGCTAGTGTTGGTGTTGTTGGAACATGTGGTATTGGTGTTGAAATATATGGTGTTTGTGTTGTTGATAGTATTGGAACATATGGTGTTGTTTCTTTATTATTGATTCTTTTATTGATGTTGTTGTTGGTGTTGGTGATGTTCTAATAGATTCCCCAATTGTTGTAACTGATGAATCAACTATTGGAATAGACGGAGCAACTGTTGGAAGAAATCATACTAGTAGCAAGGTTGATTTGATTTATTCCAACAGATGGCCTATCTGTTACAATATATCAGCCATCTGTTTCTACAGATGTGTCGCCTGTTGCAACAGATTACTCATCTATTGAGCAAATAGAGGATTTATTACAATAGATAAGTCATCTATTTGATCACTTGTTGTAATACATTGTATTCATTTAATTTTGTGTTACCCCTTTTTAAAATTATGCAGACATCAATTGTAATGTTCTTTTTGTTCTATTTTTTTTGAAATTATTTTTTTCTCTTATTTGCAGATAAAAGAAAGTAAAAGTGGATCAACTTTTGCCCGACCAATATAAAAGACGAGAGTAAATATGGGTCCGGAAGAATAAGCTGCTTGCAGATGGAACCACTTCATATGTCGTTGTTATGTATTATTGATCATTTTATCATGAAAACATACATAGATTACACCGATTTTGTGAATAAAGTTTTTTACCGATTAAGCATTGATCATTCAAACAAGATATTTGTAATTTTACAGTTAAGTTTGATAGGTCTGAACTAATAAGGCTGAGGGACCTTGTACGTGGTGTCGATATCCTGTTATGGTTTAGTGATGGTTTTACAAATATTTATGTGTCAAATTTGATGAAGGGATTAATTTTGGTGGCATTATAAAAGAATTCAATAGCAATTAAACTGATTTTATGGGTTCAATGGACTTTTGAAAGGACTCCGAAGCGTTACACTGCTGCAACCAAGAATAAAAATCAATATAGTTATTGTCCTAGCCCAAATTTATATGGTTGGGTTGGTCAGAGTGATGATTATACAGCAGAAGGTGTGGTAGGAGAATACCTACGAGAAAAAAGGAAGTTGATGGAGATTATATCATGTCAGACCTTATTAAAGAAGAAACACAGGGAACCAAGAAAAGTGTAGCGAATCTGGAGGATGAAGTTGACTTAAAATGTGAGAAATATAAATCAGGTGCAAATATGAAAGTGTAACCAAAAATAAAAATCCGCCAGTTATCTCTCTCAAATGAAAAATACTATAGCTGGACACTTTACTAGGAAACTACTACTAGTTAGCATGGCCAAAAAGATCATCTTCAGAGAAAATAATAGAACACTAAGGAAGCAGCTTTGAGGGAACTAAAGGTTAAAATGATGTACAGTTATAAATAAAAACTTGTGCTAAGAACTTCTGAAGTTGAGATAAGGAATCAAGCTAAGACGATAGTTTTAGAAGTTACACTTGCATCCTAGGCCTTCAGTTTATGGTTCTGGTCATGTTAGTCTCACTAAAAACAAAAATGCCTAGGATTTTTGCCCAACTTCATACCTTTTTGTTTTCATTGCTATTAACCTGATCAGAACCATAAACAGAAGGCATGGGATGTAAGTTAAAATTTAGAAATTGCCGCCTTGGCTTGATTTCTTATTTTAACTTTAGAAATTCTTGGTGCAAGTTTTATTTATTTAATGTACATTACTTCACCCCTCGGTACTTGCAAAGCTACTTCCTTGGTGTTTTGTTATTTTCTTTAGAGGTGATTATTTCAACCATGCTAACTAGTCGTAGGTCCCTAGAAAAGTGTCCAACTGAAGTATTTTTCTTTGAGGAAGACAATTGATGGGTTTTTATTTTTGGTTACACTTCTATATTTGTAGTTGATTCAGATTTCTCTTGTTTTAAGTCAATTTCATCAGCCAGATTCTCTAGAAGTTCCTTGTTTGCTATCTTATGTTTCCTCTTCAATTAGGTGTCGGATGATATAGTCTTTCATCAACTCCCCTTTCCCTTACAGGTATTCTCCTATGGCTCTTTCTGGCGTATAATTATCTTCTCGAAGAACCCATCCATATAAATTTGGGCCAGGGGAATTTCTATTGATTTTCCGTTCTTATTTTCTGCAAAGGGCAGCTTTGAAGGCCTTCTGAAAGTCCAGTGCACCCTTAAAGTCCATCCAATTGCTATTTGATCTCTGTAATGCCACCAATTATTGATCCCTTCTCAAAACATGACATATATAAACATAAGCAAAAACTGTCATAAAATCATAATAGGATAGCGACACCATCTTCATGGTCCCTCGTCCTTATCAATTCAAACCAATCA
>NW_025825159.1:0-2339 GCF_002878395.1 Capsicum annuum | reverse complement strand
GTAGTTCTTGGTGTTGTTGTTGTTGTTCTTGATGTTCATCACCACCTTCATATATTGTTGAAGATAAAGTGAATGCTAAATCCAAAAAGTTGAAGAAAAAGGGTGTATTATTTGTTAGTCTTGAAAGACACTACAACCAACAAGGACCTATCAATCAAGTCTCAACCACTTTCCAACACTTTTCCATGATTTAAGGATCCATGTTTTAAGGAAAAGTACAAGAAAAAGTCAAGTCTTGAAAATTGAAAAAGACTCCAAGACTTATTTTCCCTCCTAAAACAAATTCCACCAATCTAAATTAATTATTTTTTTTTGACCAAGACTTGAACATTTGAGAATAACCACTTGATAAAATCAAACTAATATGTGGCCGCCATGTCATCACTGCTACTGTTCACGCAATATTTCCGAGCTCAAAATTTTAGATTCTTAGTTTTATCTTATTGTTTCATTAGTTTCATGTCTTGATTCTAGAATTAATTAACAACTAGTAATCACCTACTTAGTTGTAGATTAATTATTGAATCTGTTTCTTTGTGTCTTCGTTATTTGTGTGCTTTTCTCATTTTTAACTCGCAGTAACTTCTTTGTTTCAAGTTCGTAAGTTAATTTTATTTTTGTGGCTTGAGTCGATCAAACAAGAATCTATTCCGGCCACCAAGTAGAATTGACATCCTATTGACTACCGGAGTATAAGCAACTTTCAATAATTGCCGCTCCAATTGTGAGAATCACAAAGGTGAGTGAATACTAGTGTTCGTGAGAAGTTTTTACTACTAATCTTGTTTGTTCATTTTGTAGGTTTAAAAGGTGATATAAGGGGAATATGTCTTCGATAGCCAGGGATTATTGTGACTACAACATGGGAGACTATGATTTTAGTGAGGGGTTTTATGGCTACGAAGTTGAGGGAGATTGCGGAGGCTATGAAAATAGCTATGATCGAAACTTGGGCAGATTTGAAAGTTACTGTTTTAAGGGAAAAAATAAGGTGAATGAAGTGCCTAGTGCTTATGGTAACTTTGGAGATGATGTAGGACCTCGTGATGGATCTTATGATGATGTTGGGGCATGTGAGGAGTCTTACACTTCTTACTCCGAACCTAGATTTGGTGTTAGGTATAACCCTTTTGTTCACAAAGCTTATGAGAGCTATGATGAGAGTATACGTGAGGAGTATGAAGATCCATATTCTCCACATGAAGATCCATATTCTCTACCTTGTAGTACTTGTTATCAAAGTCGATAGAGCGTGAATGGTTATACTAGCTCTAGTGGAGGTTGTCCAATGAGAAGAAGAGGGTATGCATCTCCAAAACCAAGGGGTACTCGTATGCCTTACAATGTTGATCCCAGAAGGAGTGTACACTCCAAAAACGTGACCATGTGTGGGATACCGGGCTGCCTCGTTGTGCTAAATGATAGGTACTATAGAAACTAAATCGTTCCATCCATGGTTGACTACTTAGGGTTGTTTCGTGAGCCTTTACTTGTTCCATACTTCTTGGACGGGTTTAAGGTTACCGAGAGGGTCAAGGTTGTCTTCTCCCAATTTGAATACCATGAGGATGTGTGGTGCGATATTCTTCCATTGACATACGGTCATGTATACTTAGGTGCCGATTGGTTTGCACAACATAGAGTTCCAAACGTGCAAAATTGGCCAAATATTATAAGAGACCAATGGGGAAATCGCCTCATGACTTACTTGCTGCCCAAGTCACGAAGAGAAATGGCTACCTACTCCAATCTGAATTATTATGAGAGACAAAAGATTGAGAGGAGTAAGGGAGTGCAGGGTGGTAATCCGAGAGTGGAAAAAGGAGAGGTTGTGTGGAGCAAAGTGAGAGGATTACCACCAAACCATGCTAACATTAGTTGTCCTTCTATTTCTAAGGACATTTGTATAGGCACCAACATGAAAAGCGAAGAAGAACAATGCCAAAAGAAAGTTGCTGCCCAAAATTTTGGAGGACCTTCACACCATGACAAAGAAGAAGCTACTCAAGGACTTCAAGGTAAAATGGTAAACTCTTACACTTTTGTACATGTGAATGATAACTGTGTGGCTAGTAGCCCATTGAGTGTGAGTTGTAGCTTGCCTATATGTGAGTGTATTGTTTCTTTTCCACTTGATGATGATGTACATGTTGTGAGTGTGGATACACTAGTTGATCCTATTGATGACCGAATAGACTCTTCTTGTAAGATTGATTTATGTCCACCTAGTGTTGAAACCATTATGTTGAATGAAAGTACATTATCTTTTGAAATTTGTGTTGATCAACTTATGTGTGAAAATTACCCACCACTTGAGGTTCATTAATTACATCATACAC
>NW_025825158.1:0-1651 GCF_002878395.1 Capsicum annuum | reverse complement strand
GGTAATTAGACCCTTCTATATGCAACGAAGTGCTGTCCAAATTTTTGGTGACATATAAGTGAAAGTACAGGTATTTGAACGGGTTCTCCCGGGCCTTCTCGGCTTCGGGTGCCAGTCCGGCCTGATGAGATTTTGGGGCGTGACACGACCACTCTGAGTTGAAAAAATTCTCATTAACTTAATGTTAAGCTAGTAACTTAATTGATTTAGGTGGAACTAGGGATGTATGAGTTCATAGGGTCAACTACAACTTTAATTGAGTCTTTGCAATTGCATGGTGTTGGAATTATATTCATCCGAAATTGAGTCATCGATCGATCACTCTGAGTTGAAAATATTCTCATTAAATTAATGTTAAGCTAGTACCTAAATTGATTTTGGTGGAACTAGGGATGAATGAGTTCGTAGGGTCAACTACAACTTCAATTGGGTCTTTGCAATTGCATGGTGTTGGTATTGCGTTCATCCCGACCCGAGTTGTCTATCGATCATTCTCAGTTGAAAAGATTCTCATTAACTTAATATTTTAAAAACTATATTTTTTAAAATTTTAAAAATTAATTATGATCAATTTGGACCAAATTAATAATTTCAAAACTTGTCATTCTTTTTCAAAATTACAAATCAACTCATACAAATCATCTATTTGCATGAAAAACTTCTCTCTCTGTCTCTCTCTCACCTATACAGACAACAACTACTCAACATATTGTTCAACCCTTCAAAACAGATCGATTTTCTTTCTATTTATGACCACATAATTGTTATTTTCGACTTCATTCTCGCTTGTATCCATCATTTTCTCTGTCTTTGTAGGAAACAAAGTTTAAGAAGAGTTCTACATTTGTTCTTTATTCTAAAAATTAGGGCTTTTTAGTTATTGATGAAAAAAGACTTTTAGTTGTATTATCTTCGAGAATGGATTCACAATTTTGAGTTTTGATGCTAAAAAAGTAGGATGCATCCGAAAAAACCCTAGTTTTTGTCTCAGTACTTTGTTAATTGTCGTGTATTATTGGATGGTGTTTGTGGTATTATTGTTAGCTATTGTTGGTAGTGTCAGTATTTGTGGTTTTGGTGGTGGTGTCGGTGGTTTTGTGTTGGTATTAGTGGCATTGATGCTCGTCTTGGTGGCATTTATGGTGGCATTGGTTTTGGTGTTGGTGGTGGTCTTGGTGGTCCATCTGTTGCAACAAGTGGAAGATCTGTTGGGAGATATTAAATAGGTCTTCAAACAGATTCCCCATTTATTCCAACTGATGGGTAATCTATTGTAGTATTTTTTAATAATGTGTCGAAGAATAATTTATTGAATTTGTCTTACCTTTCTCTCAAAAAAATTATGTAGACATCAAATGCAATGTATTTTTTATTTTTCTATTGGTTGTAGTTAAAATATGTCTCAAAAAAGGCTAGAGTACAGATAGATTCGGAGGAACTTCCTAAACAATCTCAGTCAGGGTAAAATGAAGCCGAGGAAAGTGATAACTCCTTCTCACCAATGGGATGTGAATTAATATTGAAATCCCAGCATGATCCTGTCAAAATCATTAGTATCTACAGGTTTCAAGTTGCGATGCTGATGGATAGCCCTAAAAAGTAATTGGTGATCTTGTACTTAAATGTCAGTTAGGGAAACATTTTGATGAAC
>NW_025825157.1:0-1299 GCF_002878395.1 Capsicum annuum | reverse complement strand
ATATATATATACATATAAATATATACATATATATATATATACATATACATATACATATACATATATATATACATATATACATATATATATATATACATATACATATATATACATATACATATATACATATACATATATGCATATACATATATACATATATATACATATATATATATATATATACATATATTTCGATCCACTCAAGAAACCGTCAAACTCACATGTACCTTGTATATGCACGCTAAGGGTCCTATGATCGTCCACTAGTCATGACCTGCAGGAGACAAGTTCTGTCCGTGTTTCAAATCCTAGATACAAGCATCTACCAACCTTATTCCACCAATATCTCATGAGAATGTCCAAATATCGAAACATTCCAGAATTAACAATGAAATATTACAAAATTACATAACACCATCATAAAAACCAACACTTGTAATATCCACAAATTTTACATATAAGTTCACTAAAATGGGACCACAATTAACAACATGCATCAACGAGCAATACAAAGAAACAGTTACATGCATGTATAACACAAATAGGATTAAACTACGTAACCATCACCTACATTACCAGCTAGATCTCTAAGCATGTTCCCTAAATCACCCCTCCTTACCAGAACAACACTTCTCACTTCATTCCTAATTACCATCCTAGATTTTTCAAAGTTTACCAGCACCCACACCTTAACATTACAATCTTTAAGTGTTTAGACTAATGATCGACAATTCACCCTCTCAACTACATTATTAAGAGTCTACAACAGCATACCTCCCAATTTACAAGATAAATTATAGCATAAATATGATATAAATATAACACAACCACCTTTCCTCACATTACCCCAGCTTAATCAAACTTTAGCTATCCAAACACCGTTCCCAAAGGCCTAATCATGAAATTTTCTATCCATATATGCTGCATTCATGTTTTCTAACCTAGGTCTACACTACTTGATTAACTTTAGCTTAATAGGATTCCAACCAGTTGTAGGAAGGGCGAACGAATACAAATTTTAACTTGTTCTAAGATCACAAACACATTATTCCCTGGAAATCCATGGCTTTATACCCCATTCACACCTACTTTCTTTTTTTCATAGCTCCAAGATATAAAGGCAATCGTAGAGGAGTTTTGGAGACTTTTCTATCTTTTCTTTCAACTAAAGAGGAGAGAGAAAATAAGCATCACTTTAGAAAGGGTTTGTGGTCATGTCATGTTGTTATAGCGGGATAATGTCAACCCGAAATTTACATTCTTAAATTTCTAAAATTTAACTTGTGTTGTCCCATGCAA
>NW_025825156.1:0-1747 GCF_002878395.1 Capsicum annuum | reverse complement strand
TTGTTGCCTCATATCAATACGTGTCAATTCAAATCGAAAGATACTGATACTTAAGTACATGTTCCTTCCTTTTGCCCAAAAATTCTTCCATTCTTTATCTTTGCATTAGTGGGGGATTGAAGGATAATTCCTTTTTAATTAATGCAAAGATTAAAAAATCTTTAAAATCTCTATAATAAATATTTGTAAACATCCGTAAGTCAGTAAAATTTATAATTTATAGGATGGGAGAGTTACTACTCATAAATGTGATACAAATGACGGTTTCTTATAAATTCCACTTTGTGAAAGAAGATGCATTCAGAAGTCTAAAAAGTTACTTTATGACTTTGTAATTAATTCAAGAGTAATGTTATATTACGTACATTAACTGTGTTCTCTTCTTTAAATCTTGTGATGGATAAAATATAAATGATATACCTATTTAAGGTGAATCATTTGTTAGCTAAACATGCAGAAAACATAGAAAACAAATTACTCTCTCCCTCATCAATTCTCTGTTTTAGTCTTGGCTTCCTATTCTTTGTCAACTTTTGGAAAATTGGTTTAGGAAACATCCAAACTTTCAGCCACGAGTGCACATGTTAGGAAGTAGTTGTGGAACCTTGGGGAGCGACCGTCTAGAAGGATTTGCACTGGAGTTGGGCCGAAATTGCTTTCAAGGCATTGGCTTACCACGACACAGTGTTTGTGACAACTCTCTTACTATTACTAATTCCTATCCAACATCAATATTAGTATTTTTCCGAGCATTCGAAACTTAATAATTATCTTAGCAATTTATTTAAAGGGAAGAATAGGTTGCATCATAATTTCGTATCCGTCAACCCCATTTATTGGCTTCACTAAACTCTTACATTTCCCATTTCTTTGTTTATTATTTTTTTCTCTAATACACATTTGATTGACGTGAGAACTGTGTTAACCGTTTTCGCAATTCAAGATTCATCTTTTAAGCCTATGGGAAGGGTCTTTTATGATAAAAGGGATCCTAATAGTCAAAATGACCGAACGAGTCATTACAGTCTTAAATAATGTAGCTAAATAAAGAAATAGTATCAAAGACTATAACGTTTAATCTTTTCTTGCAGGATGTACTTAAAAAAATAAGTCACTTAAATTCCTTTTGCAAATAAACTCATTAAGAAAATTATGATTTCCAGACCAGACAACTAACTATATAAGGTATAATATTACCAAATCTATAGGAATATTTTAATATTTACCAAACATATATTATTTTACAATACACCTTCACCAAACTTCCCCTAAAATAGAAAAAAACATATAAACTCGAATCAAGCAGAATTAAATTAAATAATTTTATGTTATTTCCATAAATATTGTAGCTAGTTGAAGAAATTATGTGAAAAATGTAACATAATCGTTTACAAATAACTTGGAATATGCATCACTGACGGAGCCAAAAGTTTTAGAAGTATGTAAAAGTAATATTGCATAAGTAATTTTTTGGATGAATGGATGCATCAAAATTTTTTAAATCAAACTACGTTAGATTAACAATTTCACTATTATGCAACACATGAACTCACTCACAGGCCATTTTTTTTTTTTTTTTTTGGGTTTTTCAGTCATTGTCCGGTTTCCGCATTGGAGCCCTGATTTATTCAGATCGCGCACTACAAAGCACATTCTAGGGGTGGTGCTCCCAACAAGATTTTCTCCATACCGACCTATGGTTAAGAGTGGAGTAGTCCCACCACTACACCACAATCCATGTTGGTTA
>NW_025825155.1:0-1579 GCF_002878395.1 Capsicum annuum | reverse complement strand
TGAGTGTACTGATAATGAGATTTTGAAAGACTGAGTTTACTGCTATTAATATGTAAATCACTAATAAGTGATGGATCTGATACTGTATTACTGATATACTAAGAGATTGATATTTTATTACTGGTAAATCAATGATTGTTTCTGACAGTTCAAATTATGAAGAACTAGTCTGATTGACTGTATCTGACAGTCCTGAAGATAAGTACTGATAGCATGAGTTCTGAAAACTATTGTGATTGATAGCATAAGTGACTATATCTCGCAGTCCATAAATTTGAAGAAAACTATCTGAGTTCCACTATATTTCTAATTTGACTGTATTTGACAGCCCAGATATACTAAAATCTGAAGAGCTATCTGAGTTCTTTGTTGAGACTGGGTAGCTATAGCTAACAGTCCTAAAATCTGTAACTAAAATTGTGGGAAGTAGTGATCTAACCTACATGCCCCAAATATGCTATAATAGCTAAGCTAGGGTCTAATCTCTGCCCCGACTGGGGGGGTGTCAATATCATGCCACTGGTAAGGACAGCTGTGAGAACCTTGTACTGGCAGGTACTCAATGAGAATGGTGGGAACCCTAAATTGACGGGTTAAGCCACCTCATCAAACCTAATCTAATAGGTTAAGATGTCTCAACCTACGCTGGCTACGTAGTTCTGGAACACAAGGTTGACTACTAAGAATCACACCCTAAACTGGTGGGTGAGTTCCCATCCTTGGGTTTACTCGGTGCTAACTTCTACTCCCATCTAAAGGAAACTGAACTGAATAAATAAGCTTAACTAAATAATTGAACGGAATAGATTAGCTGAACTGATACTAAATAACTGGACTGATACTAGTGATATTGTTTAGCACAGCTAAACTAAGTTTAATGGATTCTAATGACTGACGGAATGTACTGAGTTCTGAGGACTGGTTGAGAATACTGAAGTTACTGAGATTGACTGTGAATACTGAGGTTGTTGAGGTTACTGAGCACTGAGATTACTGAGATTACTGAGATTACTGAGTTTTCCTGAGTCACATGACTGACTGAGAGTATCGTGAAAACATGACATGGATCTAGGCACACAACTATATTTTTAGGGTACAAGTGTCCCCAGGACTAGATGGAAGGAAATTGACACAACTTGAATTTCTTGAGTACATGACCATCAATAAAAATCCATAATACATGAGTGGGGGATTTCATGAAGTAAATGGTCATCATAATATCTATCATGAATCGGAATGCTTATAATCAAGTCATAAATCTCATATTCTAACATCATGGGCATTCTGACAACATATACTATTCCTAGCAATCGCTTGGAAACCATTCAAGCGTAAGGGAACAACAACATGTAACGTTTAGTTCATATTGTAATGATTTGGGGATATTATACTTCATGTATTTATTCAACATCTCAAACATGGTAGGAAAAGCATGGATAAAATTCGCATACATAATTCATATCTTATTCATCATACATGCTTCATGCCACTACCGTAAGAATACATAATTAGCATGAAAATTCATATTGCAGTGTATAGCTAAAATGAACTTGTTATTTAGATATCATGAAATCATGTA
>NW_025825154.1:0-1086 GCF_002878395.1 Capsicum annuum | reverse complement strand
TGTTTGCAGGTTCTTGATCATTTTAGGCTATTAATATATTGAGCATTAATTTATCAAAGTAATTCATCTGGGAGTAGTACTTAATGTTGAGTGAACGGAAGGATACAGGCTCACCCATAAGTTAGGATTGAGACCTTTAGTAAAATTCCCTAAGTTACAGAACTAAGATGCCACCATAGGTTATAAGTGGTCCCCATCAAATTAGTACTGATACCCTAGTATAGTTGGACATCAGTTTAATGGATCCACACCAGCCAGTGTTCGTACCTGTGATACCTAAGGTTTTTGTATTACCCCAAAGTTTTCTCGCTAATTTCATCCCAAGAATGCCTAGTATTAGCTTCTAAAGTGAATGATAATTATTCCATGAGGAATTTCCAATATTTTTACTTTTTTTATGTGGGAAATTCAATAAGCCTTCCATCAATTTATAATTCGATTAAATCCAATAACCGGGTAAGAAGTTATGACTATTTCAAGTTTCCGTCGTAAAATAGTGCCATATTAGTCAATGGCGTGCCATGCCACAAGAGGAAATGGCATATGGAAATTTCTAGTACATTTCCACAATTATGGTGTGTCACGCTAGCTCTCCAATTAAGA
Source organism: Capsicum annuum (assembly GCF_002878395.1). Lineage (NCBI taxonomy): Eukaryota > Viridiplantae > Streptophyta > Magnoliopsida > Solanales > Solanaceae > Capsicum > Capsicum annuum. The sequence continues at coordinate 483 of NW_025825154.1, read as the reverse complement.
ATTATCCTTTTTCCAGTGTTTCAGCACAATTTCCCCTGCATTGCACCAAAGTTCCAGGTCACGAAGGAAGGGGAAATGCGATGGCTCCGCGTCGCGCCATCCCTCAATTTCCCAATTTTGAATGTCCAGTGACATGGCGCAATAGCACAACCTCGCGCCAGGGTCCTAGTTTGGGAAAATATTACTAATATTACAAGACGCGTCTACGGTTAAAAGGGTCAATTTCCTACCTCTAGTTAAACCCAATAGCATATGATTTAGCCATTCTTCACCCAAAATATACTATTTTCTCTCAAGTTTTTATCAAGAACAAGATAGGGTTTCTATTGGGGATTCATATTCAAGAACGTTTCACCATCAATCTTCACGAAATCACGAACTAAGGAATGCATAGGGTTTATTTATGGACCCCTTTCGTCCATGAAGCCCAAGAATTCCTTTTCTAAATTCAACTTATGGATTTTCTTATGAATTTCAAGATTA
>NW_025825153.1:0-1427 GCF_002878395.1 Capsicum annuum | reverse complement strand
TGAACACCATATTTCCTCTCAAGAAGAGAGTAGACCACCAAACATTTTAAGCTTCACAAGTGGAAGGTTCTACTTGTGTTGTGAGATGGCTAGAAACGAGAGTGCTTGAGTGAACCGAGTTCCTCTTGTGTTCCCGTAAGAACTTGGTGCTTGTTAATGTGATTTGTAGAGGTTTTAGAGTTTGATACACTCTTTAGTTGCTACATTTTATATTCTCTTTGTGTCAATTTATCTACCTCCTTATCTTTCAAGTTTGTGTGTTTGTTGTTTCCATTTGATGTCTTGTACGTGTGGACTATTTTTGTGAGTTTGTGGACTATTTTTTGCTCTTGTAGATACCGTTTAGTATCATTTGGTATTAGAGCTAAGGCTGATTGTGTTCCTACACTACCAATCTTGGGCTCTCTAAGTCGAAAAATCCAAAAAAAAAGAGAGGTGTTGAAAAGCTGAAAATTCCAAAAAGAAGCAAATCTGTCCATTTTTATTGTCTTGGTCGAAATTGTGTCTTGTTGTTGTTTTGGCCGATATTTGTGCCTAGTTTTCTTGTGACTTTTGTGTGTTTTGTGTGTTATAGTGTTAGATCTTTGTTTTCTAACATTAGAAGAGGTGTCCAAGGTCAAAAATCTTACAAAAAGAAGTTATTCTATGGGTTGGGTGTCTTGACCGAAGTGGTGTTGTTGTTTGGCCGAATTTGTGTCTAGATTAGGTGTTATTTTACTTCTCTTAGTAGTTTCGTGTGTTATCTTGTTGTTTCCCTAGCACACTTGAGTCTAAAGTCCAATATTTGAGCTTTGTTAAGTTGTTGTTGAAAGGTTGGATGGTTTAGCTGTTGTTATTGTTCAAAGTGTTCTTGTTGTTGTTCATGTTGGTCTTGAGTAATATTCAACAAAATGCCTTGTTTGATTTGAAAAAGGGAAGAAAGAGAGAGGTAAGGTATTGTGTTGTCTTGGGACTACTTTCAAGACAACACTAAAGTGGCAAAGAAACAAAGACCTACCAAAAGCTTGCCTACCAAAAATGTGTCAAAACATCTTTCAAGAAAGGCCAAAAAAAAAGGGAAAAGACAAGGCAAAAAGGTGTTTTGCCATTTTAGTGCAAGTTGGTGAAAGATGATGTACACCTTTTTGAACTTTGGAAAGAGAATCCAAAGCCTTGTCTTGTTACTCTAAAACCAAAAATTCATCACCAACAAACAATATTAAACAACTTATGTCTTGAAAATATTATACTCCACATCAACAACAATATCAACGGCCAAAGAAAAAAAATAACAATAAAAATCGTGGGCTATGCCAACAACCAAAAAAAAAAACTGAAGTTCTTGGACATCCATAGTTTCTTTCCTTGTCTCTATTAGTTTCATTTTCATTGACTCCTATTCTAGTTGACAACTAGTAACAACCTACTAAGTTGTGAACTAGTTTTTG
>NW_025825152.1:0-1134 GCF_002878395.1 Capsicum annuum | reverse complement strand
AAGACAAGGATTGTACCTTCCAATTCATCATTCACCGAATTAAACAAGTCTGGGTATTTATCTCTAATGTCATTTTCTGTTTCCTAAGTTTCTTCTTTAACTTTTTGATTTTTCCACAACACTTTGACCGAGGCTATTTCTTTGCTCCTCTGTTTCCTAACTTGGCGATCCAAGACTGCCACGGTCTCTTCTTCATAGGATAAGGAGTCTGTCACTTTGACCTCCTCTACAGGAAACACTAATGAATGGTATCCAATACATTTCTTTAACATGGATATGTGAAATACCGGATGAACAAAACCCAAACTTGTAGGCAACTCTAACTCATACGCAACTCCACCTATCCTTCTCAAAATCTGGTATGCCTCTATATAGCGAGGACGCAACTTACCTTTCTTCCCGAATCGCATAACTCCCTTCATAAGGGAGACTTTAAGGAATACCCAATCATCAACCTCAAAGTCTAAGTCTCTTTTCCTAACATCGGAGTAGGATTTTTGTCTACTCTAGGCTATTTTAAGTCGTTCTCTAATAATTTTCACGTCCTCCATCGCCTGATGAATAAGATCAGGCTTGAACAACTGAGTCTCACCCACTTCATACCACCGTATCGGTGATCTACATCTTCTCCCATACAAAGCTTCAAATGGAGCTATCTTAATACTAGCATGGTAGCTGTTATTATAAGCGAACTCTATTAACGGCAAATGATCTACCCATCTACCTTTAAAGTCAATTACACAAGCCCTCAACATATTCTCAAGGGTCTGAAAGGTGTGCTTAGCTTGCCCATCAGTCTGAGGGTGGAAACAGTTCTCAGGTTCACTTGGGTACCTAAAACTCTCTGAAAAGACCTCCAAAACTGTGAAGATAATTGCGTACCTCTTTCAGATATGATGGATATAGTTGCCCCATGCAAACGGACTATCTCCTCAATGTAAAGCTTAGCATAATCATCTCCCGAATAGTTAGTCCTCACAGGCAGAAAATGTCCTGACTTGGTCAACCTGTCAACAATCACCCAAATAGAATCATATTGGTTTCGGGACCTCAGAAGTCCCGTAATGAAATCTATATTGATCATTTACATTTCCATAAGGACAAGGAAATCTCTTGGGAAGTTCCACCAGGCCT
>NW_025825151.1:0-1986 GCF_002878395.1 Capsicum annuum | reverse complement strand
TATTTTAAAGATTTAAAACTGGGCTTGAAGAGGGTTAGGTGGTTACCTGAAGAAGGTTTGAGTTCAAGTAACTCTTAACCTAAAATCATGATTTGCCGATCCGGGTATATTATTTTACACTTGTGATGGCCGTGTGGAGTAGCAGAGTCAGAGACTCTAACCCTTGCGGCACACTTGGGTTGGGGGATTTTCCGCCGTGTCAATGGAGGATTCCATATAGACTGTGGAATTTAAGAGTTATAGGGTATACAACCTAGTGCAGAAGTAAAACAAAAAGTGTCACAAAGTTTAGGTGATTCTACAGTCTTTCAGAAATGCCCATGAGATTTCTTACTATATGATATGCTTATTTAATGTTTTGAATTGCTCTCATATATGTTGAATATAAATTATTATTTTGGATTTGCTCTGCGTACCAGTACAATTGTATTGACCCCCTACTTCCTAGTTTTGGAGGCTCAGTCTAGGGGTCCGGCTAATCAGTAGAGTATCTAGGGAGAAGTTATCCCTGTAGTGGTAAGCCTTCTTTGTTCCAGAAGGCCTGTCATTTCAGATTATGTTATTCCTTTGTTTTGGTCTACTGGGGGCCTTGTCCCAGTTTTTCAGACAGTTATCTTTAGATCATGTAGTAGAGATTTTGCAGACTGTTCCAGAAGTTGTTTAGTTGATTTTGGATTTCATTTGTATGGTTAAAATGAATCCATAGTATGTCAATGTTTCCGTATCAGATTAAAATTCCACATTTTTTTTATTATATGAATGTTGTGCATGATTACCAAATCAGATAGAGTAGGACGTCCGAACCTTTATGGTTCGGGATGTCTGTCACGGCCAGGCCCTAGTTTGGGTCATGACAAAATTGCAATGTCAAACATTGCAGCTGAATGGCTAATTTGCTACTGTTTCCCTTTGAAAAACAATAGCCATGGCATGAATTTTCAAAGGTATTAATGGGGCTAGAACCCACAAATCTCCCCCTCCAGTCTTATCTATCTGAAGGAGGTATCCTTGTTCTTCTCAGTGAGAGCTCATGTCGACAAACTCTTTGCACAATTTGAACTTGTATTTTGGCACCACCTTTGTCAGCATATCCCTAGGATTTTCACTCGTGTGAATCTTCTTAATATATAATGATTCATTCTCCACTTGTTCATGGATCCAATAGTACCTCATATCAATGTGTTTTGTTCTTGCATGGTACATGGAGTTCTTGATCAAGTCTAATGCACTTTGACTATCATAATAGATAACATACTCCATTTGCTGTAATCCAAGCTCTTTAAGAAATCGCTTAAGCCATATCATTTTCTTGCCAGCTTCAGTAGCCTCAATATACTCAGATTCAATTGTAGATAGTGCGATATACTTCTACAACTTCGACTGCCATGATATAGCTCTCCCTAAAAATGTAAACAAAAATACAGTAGTAGATTTTCTGTTATCAAGGTCACTCACCATAGCAGTATCTGTATAACCCTTCAAGATTGGATCAGATACTCCAAAACACAAACAACCACCTAAGGTTCCTCTTAGGTATCTCAATTTCCATTTGACTGCTTCCTAATGTACCTTTCCTGAATTTTCAAGAAATCTATTGACAACACCAACTGCGTGAGCAATATCTGGTCTGGTACACACTATTTCATACATTAATCTTTTGACAACAGAGGAATATGGAACTTTAGCGATGCTTTATTTTTTCTCCTTCGTTGTAGGACACATTTTCCTGCTTAATTTCATATGAGCAGCAAGGGATGTGTTAACAACCTTAGCATTCTTCATATTGAAGTTCTCCAGTACACGTTTAATATACTTCTCCTATGACAAGTAAAGTTTCCTTTCATCTCTGAGTCGAGTTATCCTCATGCCCAAGACTTATTTAGCATGACCCAAGTCTTTCATAGCAAAAAAACTTGCATAACTGTTTCTTCAATTCGTTAATCCTGGAAGCATTCTTACCCACAATTAATATATCATCCACATATA
>NW_025825150.1:0-1133 GCF_002878395.1 Capsicum annuum | reverse complement strand
CTAATGTTTCGTGCTTTCACGATTCACTCGGAGTTATCAAGAAACTCTTTTGATTCCATTGTATGTCTTGTAACTCTCATGATCTTTCGCCTAGTATATGAAGTGTTTATGAGGTGAAAAATGTTCATAGAAATGGCCTAAAGCAAAGTTGAGCTAAGAACCTTTCATTTATCCAAAATTGGATAGTCGATTCTACAAGGGTCTACTTTGAATGTGGATAACTCTTGATACACAGAATTTTTCATCTCAAGACCCACCAAATTGTAGATAATTGAATTAGCTTTCCAATGATACTAATTTGGCCAAAATACGATAACCGAGCAAAAAGTTAGTGCTTTTTTCGTGTGAGGCAGTAAGCCGATGCGATCATGACGCGTCGTATCGAGATCGCATTGACACGAAACCAGACGCAGATATAAGGCTGTTTTATGCATTATTTCAGTTTCTAGTGGGTCTAGGGGCAACGTGGTCATTTTTTCCCACCCAAAATCCACCAATAACATAGAATTTCAGCCCTAAGAAGCCAAAATTGCTTATTTTACTCTAATCCTCTCAAAATCCAAACCCAAATCCTTTTCCTCAATATCAAGAATTAAGATCTTAAATTCAAGATTTCAATAAATGGACCAAGATCCGGGTTCCGCTCTTTATCCTAAATAATCTAAGGTACGTGGGGTTTATCATAAAACTACATGGGTTTGTTGAAACACTTGAATATGATTTAAAGATTATCAAGCACGAAATTACAAAGAAGTTTTGGAAACCATGTTTTAAATTATGCATCATGAATGTTTCAATGACATTGTTGTTTTGTCCTTTAAGTATTTTCCCCTTAAAATTGATTTATACGTATATGTATATGTATGAAAATTTAGATTGAAGATTGTTTGAGAGCACAAATTATGAAATCCCTCTCTTGTGATGAATTTAAGTTTATGATCTTATTGTGAATGATTTGAAATACATGATTTATGTTTTGAGAATAGTTTTCTCAATATCATAATATTTGGGCATGATTTAGAGATGATGAGAGAAAGTTTCTTGATATAATTATGTTCTTGTGTTAAAGAGAAAGAGTTGCATGTAATTGAGAACTTTCATATGACCACCTTGTGTATTTGAAATGTTGAAAA
>NW_025825149.1:0-2706 GCF_002878395.1 Capsicum annuum | reverse complement strand
TACAACCAAAATATATTGAATGTCTGTACATACCAACCCTTTAGTCTAATAAAGCCTCTATACATAAAAATCAAAGATCTATTGGTACAAATCCCTAACTGACTCAAACAGTACTGAAGCCATAACAACCGAATGATATCACCAAAAATATAGACACGATCCTCAAACCATGAGGACTCACCACTAAAGGAACGTTGTTGAGGCACTCGAATATTGCTAACGCGACAGCGGTTGAGTACCTAAACCTACATTATGAGAAAATATAGCCCATAGGAAAATATGTGGGTTAGCACTTTGGAATGTACTGAGTATGTGGAGGTGCATGCAACAATGCAAATATCATCATCAATTTCATAAAAATAAGCTCAGTTGGCTTAAGTTAAATTGAAGCATACTTTTCATGATTTCATAGTAAATAAATCATATGATCAAGACTCGGAGTGACTCCGTAATTCAAGAAACTCAACTCTTATGGACATAGGAGGTTCTTATAACCGACATAAACTATATGAGCTACATGGAGTCCAACGTTTTGCCCTCCTAGGGAGAGAACCCCACATTGGTGGGAGTTTCGTACTCTTTCCAGAGAGTACAACCTAAATTTAGTGATCACAATCTTATACTCAGCCTCTGGCCTACAATTATCAATATCAATCCTACATGGCATGTAGTTTCGGGAAAATACCATATTTCCAGCTCAGTGCTAAATAGTACTCCCAGACATAAGCTCAGAATGCATTAGGAAATCCACCAAAAACATCACAAGGGTCTACCATGAAGACCAAATCAAATATCTTTCTATCATGAAGACCAAATTAAAATCTTTCTCATTTATTAAATCATAATCAATTTGTGGATTCCTAACTTGACTCAAATCAAATCAATCTTTCTCAATATCAAAATGTATCAATTCATTAAATCATGAAAACATTAATAACTTTGAGGAAATATCAAGACTCATTGTAACAACTCAATCTCATGAATCAATATACTCAGTAATCCAATTTTTCATAAGGAAGCTTAAAGTTTGACACATATCTTGAAAGTACTTGAAATATTAACTCATGGTAAAAATATGAAATTCACAATATTAAATATCAAGTCATAACTTAGGAATAGCAAAATAATCATGTATAACAAAGCTTTAAAAATGTATATTCTCATAATCTCATGATGAAGTTATTTGGGTATAAACCCCCTTGCAAAATCATATAAATCCATGATAGAAATCAAAGCTCTGGGCACAAGAATGAAAGAATTTCTCTTGGTGAAAACCCCACATACCTTAATCTTTGAAATTGGATGAATTCTAGTGCTTGAGACTTTATATGCACTTGTAATAAATGATTCTCGAAGCCCACACTATGAGGAACTTTATTCTTGAAGATATCTTAAAGATTTATGGATGATTTTTGGAAGATTAATGTCCTTAAATAAAAATCCTAGATATATTTATTAAGAGAATTGGAAGAGAGAAGGAAGAAATTAGGGTTTAGATGGGAATTCTCATATATATAGGGGCCTCCAAAAGATGGAAAATGTAACGCCCCAAGAACCTATCCCGAGATGTCACACGGTACTTAAGGCCATACGTGGCCTCAAGCTAACCCTCTAAGCCTATGATCACTTTTAGAACTCACTATAACGCTAATTATGCTAAAATAGGGAAGAATAATCATGTCATGAACTTGAACATACTTGATTATGGAGAAATACTGGCCTGTACATACAAAATACTAAAATTTTTGTACATACTGGTACTCTAGTCTGACAAAAGCCTCTACTACATAAGACTGGGGAGCCATTGGGATAGATCCCCAACTTACTCATACTAAACTAAAAAGAAACAACTATCTACTAACAAGGAAAAATCAGGGACATAGGTCCTCGAACCATGAGGACTCACCAACTGCAAAAACGTAGATAAAGGTACTCAAAGATCACTGTCGCTGCTAAGACTGAGTACCCGAACCTACATCACGAGGAAATATAGAACACAGAAGAGTATGGGAATCAATACTTGGGAATGTACTGAGTATGTGGGTGTGTATACAACATTTTAAACATTATTATAAATATATAAGAAAATCATGCATGCTATCAATAATGACTCTCTTCGCTTGAATTAGCTGAAATATATTCCTTGTAAATCATCAATAGTAATGCAAGCATTGTAAATCTTATAAATCATTAAACTCAACTCAAACTCTTCAACTCAAGGCTTAGAGTAACTTGGTGACTCCAGAAATGTAAATTCTTATGGACTTGGGAGTTTTTTATAATCGATATAGACCATGTGAGCTTACATGGAGTCCAACGTCTTGCCCACGTTAGGGAGAGCTGTTCTATCCTTGCCATTGGAGTAGAACCTTAACTTTAGTGATCACTGTCTTAGACTTTAGCCCTAAATCTTTATCCTATAGTGGAACGTAGTTCTGGGTAAGTAGGATGGATGAACCCATACTTTCTGCTCGGTGCTAAATACTACTCCCAGACTCAAGCTCAGAACGCATTAAGAAATCCACCTTAATCAACTCAAGGGTCTACCATGGAGATAAAAATCATAAATATATCTCATCGGTAAATCATAAATAATTTATGGATTCTTAACTCCACTCAACTCAAAACAATCTTTCTCAGCATCAAGGGGACTTGCTTATTAACTCATATCAAATGTCAAAACTTCAAGAAAGCATCACAAGATTC
>NW_025825148.1:0-8631 GCF_002878395.1 Capsicum annuum | reverse complement strand
CACCTGATTTTCCTATCTCGGGAGTGAGATACATAGGCACCTTTCTTAGATTTGGTGATGTTTTCAAAGGAAAATAAAAAAAAGATTTTTAAAAAAATTGTTAAACTCTTAATACGTTTGTTCTCTGTTGTTCAGTTAGTTTAAGGTGGTTGGTTCATGGCATTGTGACATTATAGCTGGTTCTCCACATCACACCAAATCTAAAGGGTTAGTTGTGTCCAACAAGGATATAGAGAGTGACACCATGGATTAAACAAAGAGACAAGAAAATAAGAACTTGAAGTAAGAGATTAGGAGACTGAGGCAACAAATGACGGAAATGCACCAAGCTTGGGCCAGTGAGTTGCCTCCTTCTCCATTTTCCGCTATTGACCCTACAAATCCCTTGAGTTTTCCATAACAATTGGAAAGTCAGTTTTCTCCTATTGTTGGTGCATCACAAAAGACAATGAATCTCTTGGATCTTAGCAAAGCATAAACATGCACATGAAAGATCTATAATGTACCAGTAACCACATCAGGAGAATTTTCCTAATCTTGCCAAAACTGGAGAGCATAAAGTCTCATTGGGCATTGCCAACTAGTAGCACCAAAAATGGAACCTTGCTGATTTGGACGATCGGACTGAGCTGAGGAATGGTTCTTTTAACCCTGATAACCCGAATGGGGACAATCCCTGACTTTGTAGCCTAGCTTGCTGCAACCGAAACCGATATTGCTACCAGATCTGCAAACACCTTTGTGGTTCTTACCACAAGTCTGACAAAGGGGATTAGTGTGGGAACTGCTAACACTACCTTGAGACTGAGAGCCTGGCGCCCTATCTCTGAACTTAAGAGCTGGAGCACTAGCTAAAGAAGAAGCCAGAGCTGATGACTTAGGAAAAAACTGAGAACGGTTTCCTCTCTCTGATTTGGGTTAAGTAAAGTTGAAACTACCTGTCCTTGCTCTCTTATTCTGTTTCTTCCTCATCTTAATCTTCTATTCTTCTATCTGCTGAGTATGAATCATAAGCCTAGCTAAAGTCATGTAACTATTCAATATGGCAGATCTGCACTCATTAACCACACTATCATTAACCCCTTAAACAAACTTACTCATCTTGGCCCTGCTATCTACAACCACATGAGGGGTATATCTGGCTAATTGAGTAAACTTAAGAGAATACTCCTTCACTGTCATATTGCCCTGACTGAGGTTGATGAATTCTAACACCTTAGCTTCTTTAAGCTCTTTGGGAAAGAATCTATCTAAGAATGCAGTAACAAAATCCTCCCACTCAACTGGCCTTGCATCATCTGACCTTTCTGCTATCCACTATTTGAACCAAGTATGAGCAACATTCTTCAACTGATATGAAGCTAGCTCAGCACTCTCAACAACTGACACCCCTATGATATCAGTAATATTCTTAACTTGATCAATGAATTCCTGAGGGTCCTCATTTGAGTTAGACCCAAAAAAAGATGGAGGATTTATTTGGGTAAAGTCTCGAATCCTGGCGGCGGTTGAATTAGACACTAGATTGGCTGGAATGACAACTGGTTATTCATTTTAAGTAGCAACTGACTGAGCAAGAGTAGTGAATGCAGTTCTGAACTCTGCACATGTTTGCCTAAAGGATCTTCGAGCTGAGAGTCAGATTGATTTCTAGTTCTCTTATTGGTAGGCATGTTCTGTAATAAAAGAGAAAATGATTAGACTGAGGGATTAACCTTTGAGATTATACTCACTGGCACGACATAAATACTGAAAGAAGGAAACTATTCCTAAAACATCTTATATCCTCCTGCACATAAATGTGGCGCGCAACACACCCATGTACAAGACTCTACCAAATATAGCTTTTAGACTTCCTAGGACACTATAGAACCTTAGGATATGATACCAAGTTTGTAACGCCCCAAATCTGGTACTTGAAATACTGCACGGTGCTCATGACCCCAAAGGACCACAAGCTAACAGATGACTGATATCTATACCTATGCACTATATAACATACTGAATAACTATGGAAATAAAGGATGAAAGGCCATAAGGTTGAAATTTGATAAAAACATAACATCTGGTAGGGTATAAAATACCTAAAACAATAGAAATAAAATGTCTGAACATAATAGTGTGAACAGCCTCTAACTCTCTGAATAAGGAATTGATGGGATATTTCCCCAACTAACTCTACTACTGGAATAAACTTACTAACATACTGAAAATGATAAGATAATAATCATGTCCTCAAAGAATGAGGACTCACTGCTAACTCTGACTGCTGAATACTGGAACGCTACTCTAGGGTTCATGCTTCTGAACCTATGGTATAGAATAAAACACCATAGCATGAATGCGTCAGAACAATTGAATCTACTGGTATGCATATGAGGTAGGATAAATGCATGGGGTTCGTATGTATGAACAATAATGGCTAACTAACTAACATAAATGTGAGAATACATGCATGAATACATAGAAATTATATCTGAGATTGTGATAATATGAATTTACTAATAACTAACATGACTGATAACTGAGTTCTAATGACTAATATAACTGACAACATGAGTTCTGATAACTAATATAACTGATAACATGAGTATCTATATCTGAGAGGCATGAATCTAATGGAACTAGCTAAGTTCTGTACTGTATTTGAGTTTACTGTATCCGACAATCCTAAAATTTGAAGAACCATCTGAATTCTTTTACTTAGACTAATACTGAAACTATGGGAGGTATTCTTTTAACTGATATGCCCTAAATAAAGCATTATAGCTGAGTTGGGGTCCAATCTGTGCCCTGATTGGAAGGGTGTCAATACCGCGCCACTGGAAAAGACATGCTGTGGGTGACCCTCATTTGAAGTGTCCCTAAAGAAAAATGATGGGCCTCTTATCTAACAGTGTTTATCCACCTCATCAACCCTCATCTGACAGTGTTGATGTCTCAACCTATGCTGGATACATAGTTCTAGAATGCAAGGTTTGTTTCAAAGAATCACACCCTCATCTGATAGTGTGTGCTCCCATCCTTGGGTTCACTCGGTGCTAATTCCTACTCCCATTTGAATAGACACTAAACATGATTAACTAAACTGGACTAAACTGAATTCATGGAGTTCTGTTGACTGACGAATATTACTGAGATTACTAAATTACTTAGCTTTCCTGAGTCACATGGCTGATTGAGTTCTATGGATCATGGCTTGACTGAGGATATCATGAAAGCATGACACTGGCTCTAGGCACAAATCTATATTTTTTGGGTAAAAGTACCCCCAAGACTCTATAGAAGGAAACAGACAAAGCATGACTTTCTTGAATACATGACCAACATCAATAATCTATAGTATAATAAGTTGGGGATTTCATGAAGTATATAGTTGTCATAATCTTGTACATGAATAGGATTGCATGTAAGGATGTCATAATTTCATAAGGCTAATTCATGAACAATCCAACAACATTTACAAGGTACATTAATAGCATGGAAGTCCTTTGAGCTTAAAGATAAAACATGCATTGGTCATTTGGATCACAATTTTCTATAAGGCATAATTTATATCCCTTTAGGCATTTTATAAAACACCTTACATGCTCAACTTAAGGAATAGGTGTAATCATCAAGTTTACAATTCAACACCACCCAAATTCATGGATTTTCAACTCATATGCTAATGTAGTTTCATAAATACACATAAAGATCCTAAATTGGGGATTATACAACATCAATCACATAAACATAATCAACCCACAACATAATAACATGATTCATAATTTAAAATAGGGTTATTGAGATTTATAGATGAAAGAAATCCATAAATCAACACAACACATACCTTAGTTCTTGATTGTACGAAGTGTGACGGAGAGAAATTCTTGAACTTGAATCTTCTATGAAAAACCCTAATGTGTTCTTGAGAGGATTTTGAGAGAATTGTGTGTATTTTGGTGATACAAGGGCTAAATCCCATATTTTGAACTTATATAGAATGGGAAAAAAGTTCATTTTACCCTCAAAATACTGAGCTAGAATGCTGAAAATTTCAACAGCAGCTATGGAGCGTGCGTTTTATGCTTAAGTCCTTCACACTGGAGCATGCGTCGCATGCTCTATCGCATGCTAGGGACTTTGAGATTAGCATGTGTCGCATGCCAATAGCATGATGCTACTATTTTGAAATCCAAACATGCCCTAAATGAATTTCCAAAATTTCAAAACTCACCCGAAAAGTACTAATGACTTGCGCCATCATAACACAACTTGAAAATAAATAAAAGAAGGTCAGAAAGGTTGTGAATTAAATCTCTGAAGTTCTAAGGCTAAAATGAAACTAAGTGTTGAACACTTCTAAAATTTTCTAAGTGTTGGATCTTTTAAAGAGCCTACAAAGCTGAATTTTGACACATGATTTTGCGGGATCTTACACATAGGTTGGTTTGAAGTGGGTGAAGCTGCTTTGATTGGACCTAATGTAGTGTTTGAGGCTATGGATAAATTAAAGTTTATAAGGAAGAGATTGAAGATATCCTAGAGTCATCATAAATCATATGCAGATATAAGGTGAAAAAACCTTGAGTTTGAAGTTAATGATTTGGTGTATCAAAAACTTCGCCCATGATAGGGGTGGAAAGGTTTGGGAAAAAGGGGAAGTTTAGTCCCTGTTATCTTGGCCCTTTAGGATTATAAGTCGTGTTAGAAAATTAGCCTATGATATTGAGTTGCCTATAGAGTTGTCAGCTGTTTATCCTGTCTTTCATGTCTCCATGCTTAAAAATTGCATTGGGGATTCCTCTATTGCAATTCCTTTAGGAAACTCTTAAATTCATGATATCCGCTCGTATGAAGAAATTCCAGTTGAGATCCTTGATCATTAGATTCATAGACTTCGGAACAAAGAATTTTCATTAGTCAAAGTCCTTTGGCAAAATCAATCCACCGAGGGAGCCACTTGAGAAAAAGAAGCGGATATTCGAACTAAGTACCCTCAACTCTTCGCTATAGATTCATATTCAGTTTAAGGTTACAATTTACCTCAGCTTAACTCTTTCATTCCATGTTTCAAGCTTTATATAGCCTTTCATGAGATAGCTCATTCATTTGCAAGTCAATTTAATCATTCTTCTAGCAGCACACTCCAGTTATAGCTTCTATTTTTAGCGTCTCAATTTCGTTAGCAACATTTGAGGATGAATGTTCCAAAAGGGGAGATATTTTAATACCCGAAACTTTCTATAAGCCTAATTTTATCTCTAAAAAATTAAGGAATGACTTCCAAAGTAAGTAGTATTAAAATCATATAGAGTTTTCCTAATTTTGACTTTTTATCATGTGGGAAATTGAATTATCTTTCCAATGATACCCATTTTGCCAAAATCCTAGGTTAGAGTAGAAATTTATAGTTGTTTAATGAAAAATAGTCTGAACCGCCTAGGTGCAACGGAAAGGGCTGACAGACCGTCGAGCTAGCGACAAATCATTGAGCTAGCGATGGAACGTCGAGCTAGCGATGGATCATCACCCAAACCCTCGCAGCGGAGGCATTGAGTCCACTTTCATGCCAGGCATGATGGAATGGACGATGGACCATCGATTTAGCAATGGGCCCTCGCCCAAACCGTCACAACCAAGGCAGATAGACTACATTATGGCCAAGTATGACGGGAAGGTTGACGGGCCTTTGAGCTTGCGACGGACCGTCCCCGAGGCTATCAGACACCTTCGTTCAACAAACTAGGCTATTTTTTAAAGGACTTTTTGGCCTTTTTCAATCTTTTTGACACCTAGACATATCAAAATGAAGCATAGAACTTCAGATTCTCTCATAGCATAAAAAACTAGGGTTTTCTCCCTCAACAGCAAGACCTAATTCCTTCTCCAAGAACCTTAAGATCCCACCATAGTCTTTACAAATTAATTTAATATTCAAGGTTCCCAGGTCAAAAACTTCAAAAACCCTCACTCAAGAATACGAAAAAGAGTCTCAAGAAGGCTTGTTCATCTAAATTCATAATCTACGGTATGTGGGGTTTGAACAAGGGTAACTCTTTCACCCTTGTGCCCAAAGTTATATTTTAATTACAAATTTGCTGCAAATTATGAGATTTTTCATGAAATTCAAGTTAGGGTTTATACCCATTGTCATTATTTGCAAGATTATCAGATTTACCATGGATTAAAAGTTGAATTACATGATTATGTTTATAATTCCATGCCTATTTCTGAAATTTCCAGATTTTTAGATGATTTATGAACAATTGCATTACCAAACATGAATTTTAAGATGTTTTGAGATGAGATTGATGCTTGGGTCAATGAACCCATTTAAAGGATATTGTTTCAATATTGTTTGTGCTATAAGCCCTCTATGGCTAGCTTATTTTCAGATTTTAGATCAACATTTGACCTTTTGGGTCTAAGCTAGGATAGGAATACACAGTATTCATACAATTTGTGATTTAAAGAAAAGATAGGCATTATGTCATTTTAAGGTGGATTTTGTAAAAGTTCTGAGCTTAAGTATGAGAGTAGTATTTAGCACCGAGTGGGCATGATTCCAAGGTCTCATGCCTCAGAACTACGAGCCACCGTAGGTTTCTGACTTACCCCAAGTGGGTTAAGATAGAGATCACTAAGGTTAAGGCTTTGTTTCGATGGTAAGAGTAGACCAACTCTCACCAATATTGGAAGGACATTAAACTCCATATCATCTCATATAGTTTATGTCGGTTAGAAGAAACATCTAAGTCCAAGTTCCCTAAGTCCCAAAGTCCCATAATCTCTAAGTTTTAAAGAAGTCCCTTATTCTCCATAATATAAAAGTATAAGTTTTGAAAAATATTGTTTTAAGATTTCTCCAGCTTACAACTTTTGAAAATAAGGTGGAGAATAAAAATTTTTAGAACTAAGTGTAATGACTCACGAGATTTACACTATGTGCTTCATTATACATGATTTATGGGATTCAAATTTCAGTTTTATTCAAGCTATGCGAGTCATTTATATCAGTATGGATGATTTTATAAAGATTGGTGATATTGTTTGCTTAAATGCATACACCCCCATATACTTAGTACATCCTCAAAGTACTGATCCACATATATGTTTGTGTGCTACATTGTCTCATAATGTAGGTTCAGGTGCTTTGTCTCAGTAGTGATAGTGATCTTCGAGTACCTTTATCTACACATCAGCAGTTGGTGAGTCCTCATGGTTCGAGGAACTAATTCCTTATTTTTAGTATTTTAGTAGCTGATTATTTCTTTTCAGTCCAGTTTGATTCAGTTGGGGTTTTGTCCCAATTACTATTTAGTTCTTAGTAAGTAGAGGCTTGTCAGACGGTCAGTTGAAGTAACTTTCCAAATTTCCAGTATTTGATGTCCAAACATTGTTTTTAGTTACTTCATATTTGATTTGATATAATGTAGCATTCTTCTTGGTTTATTCATCCTAAAGTAAGTGTTAGAAGTGGTAGCAGGCTCAAAAGGTTTAGCTTAGGGCTACTTGTAGCTTTAAGCACCGTGTGACGTCTCAGGATGAGATTTTGAGGTGTTACATAAACAAAACAATTCATACACACTCACGAGGGGCCCACTAAACACATACACACACCATAATTCTTTTCTTCCCCACCATCTCACACCACAATCAAAATACACCCATATATACACATATCACTTTCATACACCATTGGAACAATAAAGAATACACACATTCCCTTCCATTTTGCTCAATACACGCATAAAGCAGGGGCCATTTTTCTTCTTATTTTCTTCTTCTGCATAACATACACACACTGAGCATGCAAAAAAGTACACACATCACCCTCATAAAAAACATAATGCACACACAGTAATGAAATTCATCACACATTGAGCAAAAAATAAAAAAAAATGAAGAAGCTTTGAGAGATTCGGTTGATTTTCTTTAGATTTTTGATGATATCTCGCCAGTATCAGTGTCAAGATCATTGTTTTGACCTACTCAGCCCGAAAATTCACTAAATCCCATCATTTCTTTTTGATTTCTGGATGAGATTTAGGTAGAATTCGACCCATCATCATCGTTTTTTTATTGCCATTGGATTTTGCCAGAACTCTGGCTTCGTTGGCTTCTATTAGTATTTTCTAAAATTTTGGTTTTGGAACTCGTTGATCTTTACAAATTTTTGTGTTGTTCGGTCTATACTTGAGTGTTCGGTCTCGGTTGTTCGTCGATTCTGTTCAAAAATCTATTTTTGATCGAATTGGAATTTGGGTTATTGTAGTTTTGGGCTATTTTTCTGAACTTATTTGGAGAGCCTAGATTTTGTGGTATTCTTTGAGGTTCTTGGAATGACTCTTATTTCTCTTATTAAGTCAATCGAAATTTCTTAAGGTCCAATTCTATATTTTCTCCCTCTAATTTTACAAAATTATTATGTGTTTGGTTTGCTTGAATCTTTATTGTGTGCATGGTTGATGTTAGTTTTGGATGTTGAAGAAAAAAATTAAATTGTTAATCGAAGCATGAAATAATCATGTGATTGAGCATGGAATTGGGGATGTAATTGTAAGGTTAATGAGGTGAATTTTGATTAACTTTGATTTATTATTGCTCTATTTAATTCGGGATAAATATCAAATTTGTGAACTAGAT
>NW_025825147.1:0-6986 GCF_002878395.1 Capsicum annuum | reverse complement strand
TTATGTACCTGATGTTATGTCATCCCAAATTGGGACTATGGTTAGGATCCCTGCTTTTTGATCTTGTTCACTATCATACTTGATTGGGTCGAGACACCTTGTTGTGTGCTCTTGTGTGTCTTTCCCTCACTTATACTCTAATCTCGGCGGCAATCGAGATTTGACAGTTGGTGAAAATATGAAATTTTAGGGTGTACCACCTAGCTTAAATGTGTTGAATTTTTGTTGAAAAATCATTATACTATGCCCATGTATTTTTGAAATCATTTTGCAGTAATGTGCTTTATATCAGCTCTCATTTATTTTATATAAAAATCTATACTTTGTTTTGAATTATTCTGCGTACCAGTACTTTGTATTGACCTCTTTCCCTCTCAGGTTTGGAGGCACTGTCTAGGGGTCCTGAAATCAGTAGATTCTTCAGATATTTTTACAGAGACAAGTGGTGAACCTGCTATAATTCGGAAGTACTGATGTTTGGTAGTTTATTTATCATTTAATAGTTTTGGGTCTACTGGGGGCCTTGTCCCAGTTTTCAGACAGTTGTTTGTTTTAGTCATGTAGTAGAGATTTCCCAGACGATTTTCAGATGTCGATAAATATTGTGGGACATTATTTTCCATTATTGATTTTATTAGACTCATGACCATGATTCCGTAGTATTGTGAATCTTCTGTATTTCTTTTATCATATGAATTATGTGCATGATTACAAGATAAATAGGGGTGTTTTGGGCCTTCATGATTCAGAATACTTATCACGGACAGGGCCCCAGTTCGGGTCATGAAAAACTTAGTATCAGAGCACGGTTCATGGTCCCAGGGTATCTGCGAAATTGCATTGGGTAGAGTCTTGTTTATGGGTATGTAGTGCGCCACAGTTATAAGCAGGAGACTACTAGGCATTTAGGAAATATTTCCCTTCTTTGTGATTTAGTTCATGCTTCAGAGTTAAGTTTGTTCCTAATTAGTGATCTTTTTTCTTACAGAAATAACAGTCATGCCTCCTCGTCACAATACTAATCAGAATGCTCAGAATTATAAAGTTTGTCCCACTCATGGCATGAGGACACATAATAGAGCTCCCAACCCAGACCCTGTCCCTACTCCGAGAGTCCCTCCAGTCTTGACTAGTCCACCACGGGCTCCACAGACTAATGTTAATTATCCCCCGACTGCTCATAGGGATATTTCAAATGCCGAATTTAGACAGTCTATTCATATGCTAGCACAGTTAGTGGCTAATCAGGCTCAATGATTGGAAGATGTTGGATATGCATCAGTGACGTCGGAGGCTACTAGGGTGGGATAGTTCATGAGAATGAACCCACCCAAGTTTACTTGTACCAAGGTAGAAGAAGATCCGTAAGAATTCGTAGATGAAATGGAGAAAATTTTCATAGTGATGCATGTGGATAAGATTGAAGGTGTTGAGTTGGCAGCCTACCAGCTGAAGGATGTAGCAAACCAATGGTACAATGAGTGGGAGGATGCAAAGGGTGACAATACTGAGCCCACAATTTGAGATAAGTTTGTAGAAGCTTTCCTTGATAGGTTCTTTCCTCTAGAGCTGAGGGAAACTAAAGCAGAGGAGTTCATGAACCTCAAGCAGGGTAAGACGAGCATGTAGGAGTACACTTTAAAATTTAATCAGTTGGCCTATTATGCTCCTGAGATGATGAGTATTATAAGGGCCCTAATGAGGAAGTTTGTTTTTGGCCTTTCAGATGATCTAATACTTGAGTGTCAGGGAGCTATGCTGAACAAGGAGTTGAACTTTTCTAGGCTGACAGTTCACAGGTAATAAGTAGAGGAGAAGAAAAAGAAGATTTCTAAATCTAGGGAGAAGGAAAGATAGGCAAAAAGAGCCAGATCTACCGACTAGGGTCATAGTCAGCCTCAAAGCGATAAGTGCAGAAATAAATGGTAGAAGAAGAAGAATTAGGGTAATGCACAGTCGGCTGCCAGCGCCCCAATATCTAGACCACCGACAGACAGATAATCTCAGAGTTTTCAGACTCACCATGGATCCAGAGCCCCAGTTACTCAGTCACAGGGCAGTGTAGCCCAATAACATCGTACTTATCCTTGGTGTAGTGTGAGACTTATGGAAAGGATCACCTAGGGAAGTGTTATTTCGAGGGGATAAATTGTTATTCTTATGGCAAGGTGGGTTACCTTCTGAGAGATTGCCCTTCTACTGGAGGAAATATGAGAGAGAGGGGAGAGGGAAGGAAATAAGTACCAAGCCACCTCCATGGCTCCTCCTCCTAAGGGTGCCCTCTCAGCTACCAGGAGCAGTCGTAACTGGTTATATGCTTTGACCAACTGCCAGGAGGCAGAAGTTTCCCCAAACGTTGTCACCGGTATGTTACAAATCTTTTCCTGTAATGTTTAAGTGATATTTGAGCCCGGGTCTACCCTATCTTATGTGACCCCTTATATGGCAGTTGGTTTTGGGTTTGAGCTCGAAGTTATTGTAGAACCCTTCACTATTTCCACTCCTGTAGGTTATTTTTTTGTTGCTAAAAGGGTGAATAAAAATTGTGTTGTGTTTATTCTTAGCCAGGATACTGTGGAAGACCTTATAGAACTTGATATGGTAGACTTTGATGCTATCCTTGGGATGGACTAGCTCTATTCGTGTTATGCCACACTTGATTATAAAGCCCGAAAGGTTACTTTTTCTTCCCCAAATGAGTCACCAATTAAGTGGGCAGGAAATTCTGTGGCACCTAGAAGTCACTTTATCCCTTATCTTAGAGTCTGAAAGCTCATCTCTAGAGGTTGTATGTACCATCTAATTTAAGTAAAAGATTCCAAGGTTGAAAGTTTTCCTCTTCAGTCTATCCCTGTAATAAATGAATTTCTAAAAGTCTTTCCAGATGATATCCTAGGAATACCACCTGATAGGGAGATAGAGTTTGGTATTGATGTGTTTCTAGATACCCGCCCCATCTCTATTTCGCCATATAGAATGGTTCCTATAGAACTAAAAGAGTTGAAGGAACAGCTAGCAAATCTTCTAGATAAAGGTTTTATATAACCCAATGTGTCACCTTAGGGTGAACCTGTACTCATCATGTGAAAGAAAGACAGATCCCTTCGTATATGCATAGACTACCGCCAGTTGAACAAGGTCACTATTAAAAACAAATATCCTCTTCCTAGGATTGATGATTTTTTTGACCAGCTTCAGGGTGCTAAGTGTTTTTCAAAAATAGACCTTCGTTCAGGCTATCATCAGTTAAAGGTTAGAGAGTCAGATATTCCAAAAATAGCTTTCCGAAATAGATATGGTCATTTTAAATTATTAGTCATGTCCTTCGGACTGACTAATGCCGCTGCAGTTTTCATGGACCTAATGAATAGGGTTTTTCATTAATTTCTAGATTTGCTCATCATAGTGTTCATTGATGATATTCTGATCTATTCCAAAAGTGAGGAAGACCATGCCAATCACCTCCGAATTATCCTTCAGACCCTTAAGGATCATCAGTTATATTCTAGGTTCTCCAAATATGAATTCTGGCTGAATGCTATTGCCTTCTTGGTGCATATTATATCTGGTGATGGGATTAGAGTGGATCCCCAAAAGATTGAGGCAGTGAGAAAATGGCCCAGATCCACGACTCCAACTGATATTCAGAGCTTCTTGGGTTTGGTGAGTTATTATAGAATATTCATAGAGAGTTTTTCCTCCATAGCTGCTCTGCCACTAAATTGACTCAGAAAAGGGTGAATTTTGTATGGTCTGACTTGAGTGAAAATAGTTTTGAGAAGTTGAAGGACAAGATGACTACTGCTCCTGTTTTGACTCTTCCCGAGGGGTAGATGGTTTTATGGTATACTATGATGCATCCCGTGTGGGACTTAGTTGTGTTTTGATGCAGTATGGTAAGGTAGTGGCTTATGCGTCCAAGCAGTTAAAGGTGCATGAGCGAAACTAACCCACTCATGACTTGGAGTTAGCAGCCGTGGTGTTTGCACTTAGAATCTGGAGGTATTATCTCTATGGAGTGCATGTTTATATTTATATTGACCACAAAAGTTTGTAGCATGTTTTCTGACAGAAAGAATTAAACCTCAAGTAGAGGCGTTCGATGGAGCTTTTGAAAGACTATGATATGAGCCTGCATTACCATCTGGGCAAGACAAACATTGTAGTTGACGCTCTCAGCAGGTTGTCTATAGGCAACCTTTTTATGTTGAAAAGGGGAGGAGAGAGATGGTAAAGGACACTCAATGCCTTGCAAATCTGAGAGTACGACTCTTAGATTCTAAAGATGGAGGGGTGGTCATTCATGAGATAGCTAAATCATCTCTTTATGCCAAAGATCCCATCTTGATACAGATTAAGAGAGATGTGGGTCAACAGAAAGTAATGTCATTTGACATTGGTGGCGATGGTATTCTGAGATATCAGGGTAGATTGTGTGTGCCTGATGTAGATGGGTTATGGGAAAGAATCCTTAGCAAGGCTCACACATCGAGGTATGTTGTTCACCCAGTCTCTACAAAAATATATCATGATTTGAAAACCATTTATTGGTGGATAATATGAAGCGTGATGTCGCTAAGTATGTTGCCAAGTATTTGAATTGTTAGCAAGTCAAGGTGGAACACATGAGGCCAGGTGGTACTTCTCAAGAGATAGCATTGCCTTTATGGAAGTGGGAGATGATCAATATGGATTTCATTACAGGACTTCCAAAGTCCCAAAACCAGTATGATTCTATATGGGTAATTATAGATAGGCAGACCAAGTCAGCGCACTTTCTGCCTGTCAGGACTAACTATTCAGGAGAGGATTATGCTAAGCTGTTCATTGCAAAAATAGTTTATTTGCATGGGGCACATGTGTCCATTATATCTGACTGAGGTACGCAATTTTATTCTCTGTTTTGGAGATCTTTTCAGAGAGGTTTAGGTACCTAAGTGAAGCTAAGTACTGCTTTTCACCCCCAAACAGATGGGCAAGCGGAACGCACCATCCAGACCCTTAAGGATATGTTGAGGTCTTGTGTGATTGATTTTAAAGGTAGTTGGGTGGAGCACTTTCCATTGATAAAGTTCGCGTATAATAATAGTTTCAATTCTAGTATTAAGATGGCTCCATTTGAGGCATTGTATGGCAGAAGATGTAGGTCACCAATAGGGTGGTATGAAGTGGGTGAGATGCAGATGTTTGGGACTGATCTTATTTCTCAGGCAATGGAAGATGTGAAGCTTATTAGAGAACGACTTAAGATAGCTCAGAGTCATCAAAAATCCTACGCTGATGTTAGGAGGAGAGAGTTAGAGTTTGAGGTTAGAGATTGGGTATTTCTGAAGGTTTCTCGCATGAAGGGAGTTATGCAATTTGGAAAGAAAAGTAAATTGAGTCCTCTCTATATAGGACCATATCATATTTTAAAGAGAATAGGTGGTATTATGTATGAGTTAGAATTGCCTGCTAGTCTGGGTTCTGTCTATCTGATATTTCATATATCCATGGTGAATAAGTGCATCGAAGACCATTCTTTGGTGTTGCCTGTAGAAGATATCAAGGTGACAGCCTCCTTATCATATGAAGCAGAGCCTATTGCAATCCTAGATTGCCAGGTCTGGAAGTTGAGAAGTAAAGAAATAGTTTCAATTAAGGTGTTGTGGAGAAATCAGAAGGCTGATGAAGCCACTTGACAATCAGAAGACGACATGAGAACAAAATACCCACACCTTTTTGACCTATTAGATGGTGGATTTGAAGTTACAACCCTTACCTAAATCTTTATATGCTTTAGCATGCTTGGAATTATGCTTGTCTGTATTTCGGATCATCATTCGGGGATGAATAATCCCAAGGGGGGCTATTGTAACACCTCGACGTCTTCTTAGCTAAATTCTATCTATGGAAAGTCTAAGCATTTTCTTCTAGAATGATCTAAATTATTTTTCATGTGGAATTTCCTAGATTTCAATCTTTCATTACGTAGATGACTGAATTAGCTTTCCAACGATATAAGATTCGTCCAAAATGGACCCTCGGTGAAGAAGTTATGAATAATTTAAGGTTTCAATCGTAAACATCTTTATTTTGGGGTCTAGCGTGTTGCGGAGAGGGTCAAATTGACAATTGGCAAAGTCCAGTGGGGCTCCGCAATGGTGGTACGTCACAAAGGCACCCAATTTCCCACTCGTCGAATTCCAGTGGACCACCGCAACTGTGACGCGTCGCGGTAGTACCCGAAATCGAGTTTTTAAGTTCAAATTTCCAGTTTCAGTCAGGAGTCATTAAGGGTAAATTTGACTTTTCCCTAGCCTTTAAAACCATCCAAACAAAGGATTTAGGGTATGTTTTGAAAAACTTAACCCTATTTTCATTAAAATTATCAAGACTCCTCTCTGGGGTTTCAAACAAAAACTTCAAGAAACCCAAGATTCAATCGTGGGTTTTCAAAATCGATTGAAGATTCAAAATCCCCAGATCATAGACTTCAACAAACACCCCCTAATTTCATAAATAGAGGTACGTGGGGTTGTCCTAAATTTCATGGGCATGTTTTCAAAAAGGAATTTACGCAAAACTTTAAATTTATACAAGTATATATATGTTCTTACAAATGGGGATTTTCAATTGATACAAATAACATATTTTGATATATGATTTTGAAAGAATTGTTGAGATTTCATGGGGTTGCTTGTCTAAATATATTTAAATGGTTGAATTGTGAACATGTGACTTGAAATTTCAAAAGGGTGCGATGTACATGAGTTGTGAATTTTCTAAATTCCCTATGATAATGTTTATACCCCATATTATACTAGTGTTAAAACATTGAGAGCATGAGTTTTGTAATTGATATGACATTACTCATAAATAATTAAACTTCTTGAATAATTTCATGTTGAGAACCATGGTGTATGTTTTTTAGTGGCGTGAAAGTCATACATATGTGCATTTGGTAAATGGTATGAGAAGTTGGAAAGTTGATGTGATATTGATGA
>NW_025825146.1:0-1470 GCF_002878395.1 Capsicum annuum | reverse complement strand
ACGCTCGACGAATATGATGCAATAGATAGTTTACTTCAATGTGAAATGCATTTGTAAATTTGTGTTAAACTCGTGATATGATAATTGCTTGTTTGAATTTGTGATATGGTAATTGTTTGTTTGCGTTTGTGATTTATAAGCTAAATGCCGATTGTATTATTGCTCTGATGTATGTGAAGTTTATAATTTTTTGTTCGAGTTAGTGATTCATAAGTTGAATGATGATTTTATTATTGTTTTGATGTATGTGAAGTTGATAATTGCTTGTTTGAGTTTGTGATTTATAAGAAAAATGATGATTTTATTATTGCTTTGATGTATATGAAGTTGATAATTATAAATTATGTGTTTGAGTTCATGTTTTATAATGTTGATTTTATTACTGCCTTGATGTATATGAAGTTCTATTGAAGTACGACAGAGAGACACGTGAGCAAGATTCGAGAGAGAATAACGCTTGAGGAATATGACGTAAATAGTTTAATCTAATGTAAGTTGAATTAGTAATTAGTAATTGTTTGTTTAGTTTGATAATTACTTCTTTGAATTTGCGACTTAGCAATTAATTGCTTAAATATGAGAATTAAAAATTGTTTGTTCGAACCGGTGAAGTAATTGTTTGCTCGAACTCGTAATTTATCAATCATGATTTTCGTCTCCATAAAGCCTGGATTTGTGTTGTAGTACTTTTTGGTTTGAATTTGTGAGCAAGTGGTTGTTTGTTTGAACTCGTAATGCATAAGTTAGGTGATAATTTTATTATTGTTTAAAGGCCTGTTTAGTTTTACTGAAAGAATAGAGTAGAGAGACTGACTTCAGCACGATTAGAGAAAAGGTGATACTGTAAATGATGTGATGTAAATAATCTATTTTTGTTGCTAACAGCACTGGTAATTATTTGTTTGAATTTGTTGCTCAGTAATTACTTGTTCAAATTCATGACTTTGTGATTGCTTGCGCGAATTCAGGACCTAATAAGTATCGCTTGAACTAGAAATTTATTGATTATACAAAAATAACAGATCCAAAGGTGTTTAATTGGTAAAAAAGAGTTCGAGTCAACGGAAATGAATCTATACAATCTTAAAATTATGAACTCTCAATAAAAGTAAATTATTATTTTTATTCAATGGTAGAATAAGAAAGTTATAAATAGCGTTTTTTGCTTTATTTCCTTTTTATAAAACAAAAATCTCTTTGTGATATCACGTGAAAGTTTAGGAATAACATATATATGTTCAAAAAATAATTTTATTTGTAAAAAGACTTCACAGATTAATTTTTTTTCCCTAAAAAAATGGCTATACTATATCCACAAGTAAAAAATCAACACAATATCTCTTCATATTCAATTCTTTTCTCTTTCTAGACCTAGGGGCGGACCTACAGATAAAAAATGGGTGTTCGAGCACCCATTGATCTTAACTCACAATTGGTACAATTATATTAGAAATTGAAGAAAAAGGATAT
>NW_025825145.1:0-2140 GCF_002878395.1 Capsicum annuum | reverse complement strand
ACTGGAAATTGACTATTGGGAAATTGGGGTCCTCCGCGATGTACCACCATTGCGGAGTTCCACTAGAAATTGACAATTGTCAAATAGACCCTCTCCGCGATGCGCCAAGTACCAAAATGACGTTGTTTTACGACTAGGATTTCAATTAGCCATAACTTCTTACCCGAGTATCGGATTTGGGCGAATCTTATATCGACAGTAAAATTATCAAATTTCCCATGTGATAAAAAGTCAAAAATTGGGAAAATTCCATATGGTTAACATGATACTCACTTAGGAAGTCACTTCTCAATCTTTTAAGGCTGGAGTTACACTTTTCTTGACATGCTCTAAGGCTCAGACTACGAGGGAACTTTGCAGGGTCTCACAATATCTCGTCTTTGGTAACATTCGTCCTCGAATATCGCTAGTTGGACTATGAACACAGGAAAAATAGAGTACCCATAGTTGTAGAAAATTTTCTAAATGGATCATCGTCTCTCTAAACTCTTGAATACCTCAGAAATTGTAAGAACTCATACAAGACTAGATACATAGCTGTACTTTAGATTAGAAGGGCTGAATTAAGGAAGAATAATACCTTCAGATTAATCTAAACTCACAGAAAAGAGGTGCAGGTACTTGGCTCGCATGTCTCCTTCTGCCTCCCAAGTAGCACCCTCAATAGACTGGTTCCGCCATAAAAATTTGACCAAGGGAACTTCTTTGTTCCTTAGTCTATGGATCTAAAAATCTAGGATCTCAACAGGAATCTCATCAAAGGAAAGACTATTCTGAATATTGGCATCCTCTGAAAGATCTACTGCAACGGAATCACCAATATGCTTCTTAAGCATGGAGACATGAAAAATAGGATGAACAATTGACAACTCTGCGGTCAACTCAACCTCATAGGCCACCTTACCAACAGGACTCAAGACTCTATACGGGACAACATAACGGGGACTAAGCTTTCCCTTTTTACCAAACCTCTTCACCCCTTTTATGAGTAAAATCTTCAAGTACACCAAATCACGCACTTTAAACTCAAGATCTCTTCTCCTCACATCGGCATATGACTTTTGACGACCCTAAGTTTTATTTAACCTCTCTCTAATTAACTTAACTTTCTCCATAGCTTCAAATACTACATCAGGCCCAATCACGACAGCTTTACCTACTTCAAACCAACCTATGGGTGATCTACATCTCCTATAATACAAGGCCTCTAATAGTGCCTCCCGATGCTAACATGGTAACTATTGTTATAGGCGAACACTATCAATGGCAATTGTTTATCCCAACTACCCTTGAAATCCAGAGCATATGCCCTCAATATATCTTCTAGGGTCTGAATAGTCTTCTCAGCCTGACCCTCTATCGAAGGATGAAAAGCCAAACTCAAAATAAATTGGGTACCAAGACCCTTCGGAAATGCCCTTCAAAACTGAGAAGTAAATTGAGTGCCCTATCCGAAATAATGGACGAGGGAACTCCATGCAGCCTAACTAACTCTCAAATATACAATATAGCATAATCCTCAACTAAATAAGATATGAGCATGGGCAAGAAATGCACAGACTTAGTCAGCCTATCCACAATAACCCAAATAGAATCATGATGATGACGCGAAAGAGGTAAACTAGTCACGAAGTCTATATTCATCATCTTTTACTTCCAAGTAGGTATACCAAACTCTTGCATCACACCACCAGGCCTTTGGTGCTCTAAATTAACCTGTTGGTACGTTGCACACTTTGCTACAAACCCATCTATATCCTTCTTCATGCCATTCCACCAATAGATTTCCTGCAAGTCGTGGTATATATTGGTAGTGCCGAGATGAATAGAATACCGCACGCCATGCACTTCAGCCATAATCCTCTACCTTAGATCATCAACACATGAAACATACAATATACCCTATAATCTCAACATGCTATCTCATCCTTGGGATAAAACCTCTACTTTTAGGTCCTTAACTACCTCCTTCAGTTTGGCCAAACTAGGATCTCTATCTTGCTTCTCCTTCACTTCCGAAACTAAAGAGGATTTGGAACTACTCTGGACCAAAGTACTTCCCTTAGCTGAATCAAGCAACCTAACACCCAATCTAGCCAGACAATGCACATCAAGAGAAAACTTCTTCTTACCTTCCTCT
>NW_025825144.1:0-3456 GCF_002878395.1 Capsicum annuum | reverse complement strand
AATTAAAAAAGTGCAGCTGAATCAAAACCAAGGCTATGGTTGTGAAGATCACTTGAAGAAGGCATGGTTCTAGGTGGCTTGATATCATAGTTGTCAAAGATCCCATTACCATTATCACCCAAAAAAAGTAGAAGACTTAGCAATCTCATTAACCATAAACTTGCTTGCGTGATTAGTCACATATTTTTTCAAAGCTTCCATTGAATCCTTTAATTGTTCAAGTTATTGCAAATCAAGTTGACTTATGGGAGCTTCCCACCAACATTGGCTCTGACTAGTTTTCCTTATTTGATCAAGTGATTCACCTCTTTTCTTCTCAATTTCAACCTCACCTAGAATTTGAGTGACTTGCAAATTGAGCCCACAAACATTAGCATTTCGACAAGTTGAAGTGAATTATTTGCGATTGGATTATTTTTATTATTATTTCTCGAGAGGAACCTATCAATAAGGGACTCAACATTAGGGTGGCCGAAGGAAAAGACTTTTCTTGCAGGGGAAAGAACTATGATAGCTATTTCAACACCACAGAGAGTGTGCACAGTTCAATTGCTTTTTTTAAAAGACCAGAGCGACGTTTTGAGAAGGTAACTTGGAGGTGATTCTTGACCTCTATCTTGGCAATTTTGATCTTTTGACGACCCATGCTACTAGGTTTCTTTGCCATGTTTGATAAAATAAGTTGTAAGAAAAGAATAAGAGATAATATATTCTTGTGATTTTGAGTTGACATTGAGAGTGAAAATTATGGACTATTTAATGGGATACATGCTACACTCTCAAACAATTGATGTTATTAGTTTATATAATATGTTGATTTGGGGGTTAGAAAATCTTATCCCATTAATGAATAAGTAATGGTGATTACTCAATAATGCACCTTAGTTGGCATTATATGTTAATCCCTTAATAAATGGAGTAATGAGTTTATTGTTAATTTGTGACAAATTGTCAACCCTTCTATCTATTGGTTGTTTTTTCAATTAAGAGAAAAATTATTTTAAAAAATAAATGTTGGTGAATAAGAAAAGGAGAAATATATTCCAACATTAGCTACTAATTTTTATTTTTGACTTGTAACCTAACTTAAAGAAAATCATGTTTGACATTTACGTTTTTAGTTGCAACCTAATTAAGGAGAAGCCAATTATGATATTAGTTGGATAATATAATTAATAGTGTCTTAAGTTGGTAATAAGTTAAGAATGGGGCAAGTTTGTTAAAAAAATACTATGGAAAACTATTTTTCCAAAGTTATAAACTTCTTGAAAAATTTGTCAAAAGGACACTTAAATCCACATCATCATCAACTTTTCCAACTTAACAACTTCACCCACAAATTTTATAATAATTCACTTTAACCCAATACTTCCAACTTAATAAATTCATCCACTAGTATTAAATAGTATACTTCAACTCACTCCATCATCCACCATTATATATACAAAAATATCTAGATTTTCAAAAATATTAAATAAAAAAAAATTCAAAAGCTAAAAATAGAAGGTAGTTGTTTTTCCCTCCAAAAAGCTCCGATTCCGACCACTTTTTCGATATTATTTTACGGCAATTAGCTCTAAATCAGTCCATAATTATCATAAGCTTGTCCATTGCACCCATTGTTACCCTACTTGGTTGGTATCTTATCAAACACACTTTCTACCATTGTTCAAAAGCTTGAAACCACTCACATTACTCAAAACCACTTTAGAAAGTACATTACAGCAGCTCGGGCGACTCCAAGTTCATTTCTCTATTCCATTAACCCAACGATCAATGATTAGAAGCAACATTTTCAATTTCAAGGTTTTTGTAAAAATAGTTGCCCAGTCATCGACCACTGATCGTCATTCATCGATCATGCATATAACCCGACCTAGACCATAAGCATAATCTACTGTCGAGCAAAGCCTAATTCCAGTATGTCTATTGCAGAATTTGTTTTAGTTTTTTGTGATTTCATGGAAGAATAGGTGGAGACTCCCAAATGCTGAAAATGGAGATATTTTACCAAGGTGACAATCCCCGTTGCTGTTTTCCAAAACAGTTCATACGATGAATTGGTTGCAAGAGTAATGTGAAGCGGGGATGTAGATTGTGCATCGGGTAATGTGGTGATTAGCTATCTAATGCATTCGAGGGAAAAGGTGAATCCTATGATCATAAATAGTGATGTACATGTGCTGATGTACATGATGGATGTCGATGCAGATGGATTTAGGCCTATTTTGAGGATAAATGTAGTGGAGAGATCCTTCGAAGGACAGGTAAATTCATCAGAACCCCCACCTCCACGCCCGGCAGTCGACGACGATTTCAGTGATTATGAGAATGATGGAGATGATCCTGTTAATACAGAAAATGATTGTATGCATATGGAAGACATTTTATCGGACTCACAAGACGATGATGAAGACCATGGAGAGGGATCACAACCAAGATATTTCTTCACCGACGGAACTAATTTCTATATCGATAAATAATTCACCAACAAGAAAGAGCTCAAAATACTACTAGACTCAGCAGCGGTGTGGCAGTGTTTTGATTATTGTTTAGAGAAGAACTGCTCTAAATTCTTGAAGGCAAAATGTTTATCTCGTGGTTACGGCTGGTTGTTGAGGGTAATGACGTATGAAATCTCGTGCAGATTTTGCATTTACAAGTATGTCGGGTTGCACACGTGCAATGTTGAACACGCTACCCGCAGGCATAAGAGATTTTCCTCTGAATTGACTGCTTCACTATGCGTAAATTATTTTCAGGATGGTAAGGGTCTAAGCATAAGAGAAATTCAAAAAATTATGTTCAAGGAGTTTCATTTCCATGCAAGATATTGGATGTGTTGGAAAGAAAGTGTAATTGCGAAGAACATCATTCGCGGGACATTAAAGTATGGATATGCTTACTTATTGGCTTTTTCCCACATGGTGGAGTTGTTGAATCTAAGGTCTTCCTACTCTATCATGATAACCAGATTGATGGATCATTTGTTTACTACTTCGTAGCATTTGGAGCTTGCATACGGGGATATGCCCATATGAGAAAGGTAATTGTCGTCAATGGCACACATTTGTATGGAAAGTACAGGGGCGTGTTTGCTGAGTGTAGTGGCACAGGACACCAAAAATGTTATCTTTCCAATTGCCTTTTGTGTCGTCGATAAAGAGAACGATGCTTCTTGGACCTACTTCTTCCAAAAGTTGAAGTCTATCATAGAAGATGAACCATATCTATGTGTCATCTCCGACAGGTTGATGTTTCGGCATTTAACGGAATATTTTACATTGTTTTCTTTGGAAAATTATATGTTTTCAAGAAACCAAGGTTGCATTTAATGTTGGATTTTAGTGTTTCATAGTAAGGAGCTAACTGAAGGAAAAAACTAAGAAAAGTAGCAGAAAAACACTTCTGACGGTCAAAATAGTGGACCAGTTCAACTGTCAGTGTTAAACAGAA
>NW_025825143.1:0-1484 GCF_002878395.1 Capsicum annuum | reverse complement strand
ACCCTTTTTACAACGTTCCTGCATCCGCGCCACCACCAGTTCGCGATGCTCCTCCACCTTTTTCGCCCGGCTCTACAGGCCGCGATAGAGGTAAGTTCTATAATTGGGAGGTTGATAAGTCACTGATTGAACTCAATTTGCACTTCTTTTGACTATACTGTGATGTTAGGTCTGTGAAGTTAACACTGATCACTGTGTTCATTCTATATATCTAGTGTTGCTCTTCATATTCCAGTTATTTGTTTGTTTTGGTTTTGTGTTTGACAACGACCCTTGTTTGTATTAGGGTAGAGGGTTAGTGGATAGGAGTACGTGAGTAATAGTAGGGAAGAGTGTTTTGTTTGTATCTGTGCCTATAGTTTGTTGTAGTCTCTTGTTCGTAGTGTTTTGGTGATGTCTATGATTTCGAATAGAAAGTTTATAGTATTACCTTGTGGATGTCTTATTTCCTTTATTATCTAGCAGTGTGTTGTCCCATTTTGTTGTTTTGTTTTACGGTTTTTGTTTGTTATACTGTTGTCTGAGCTGGGGGTCTATCGCAAACAACCTCCCTACTCCACCTGAGTTAGTGGTATGAACTGTATACACTTTACCCTCCCAAGACCCCCACTTTGTAGGAATAAACTTGGTATGTTGTAGTTTTTTTGGCAATAAACTGTGAATTATTACCATACCCATCAAAATTTGTACATAGCAAGGAGCATCAAGAGTAGTGTACAACTCGACATCAAAAAAAAAAAAAAAGTAGAAGCTCAATAAACTATTAGCTAGTTACATTCATCCTATGTATTAAGACTTGACAGTGTCTTGCTTTCCTAGATCATTGGATTAATGCCATTCTCTCCTTCAATTCTCTCTTGATTCGTGCGATAGTGAACATCAGTATTTATATTTATCTTTCTGAATTGTTTCCAATTTCTAGCTTGCCACGAATAGTAGATCATAGCTCCGTACATTGCTGCCACCATTTCCTTCTTCAGCTGTCTCCACCTCCTTCTTTTAATCCAAGCAAGTGTTTGTTTAACTGTACCTCTGGGAATTATAACACCAAACCAATTTGACAATTTGGTTTTCACTTCATTCATCCAGTAGCACTGCATGAACAAATGCTGCCGAGTCTCAGTTGCCTCCCCACATAAGCAGCAGCCTTCATCCTCCACCATCAAGTGTAATCTCTTCATTCTCTCCTTTCCTGATAAGCAAACCACAACATCACCCTTTGCCTTGGTAGCATTATAGAGCTTCATATCAAATCTGCTTCCGGCCACTTGGTAATCATCCCCAACATGACATTGTAACTGCTGGACATGGAATAAATCCCATTAGTTGTTAACGGATAAGTTCCCCTTTGTACCGCTGTTTCATTCCTTCTTTGAGCTCATTTAATTTTCTCCAATACCAACTGCTATTTTGGAGAGCTTTGTGTTGCCAAATATTATCGGTTCCTCTCATATATACTTCATGGATCCATTTAACCCATAACA
>NW_025825142.1:0-1411 GCF_002878395.1 Capsicum annuum | reverse complement strand
CTGTGTAAACACATACTACAAACTTTTGTGGTCTGTAAACACATCAACATGCAACTCATAAAGGTAGTGCCTCCATATTTTCACGGCAAACACAACAACAGCTAATTCAAGATCATGAGTAGGATAGTTCTTTATTGAGGCTTAAGGTGTCTAGAGGCATAAGCTATGTCTCTACCTCTCTGTATCAAAACACAACCCAAACCAACTATAAAAGCATCACAATAGACAATGAATCCATCTGTACCATCAGGTAATGCTAAGAGTGGGTCTGAAGTGAGTCGAGACTTTAACTCATAAAAAATCTTCTCACAAGAATCTGACCACTGTAACTTAACTTTTTTCTTAGTTAATTTTGTCATGGAAGATGCAATAGATGTAAACCCCTCAACAAATGGTCTATAATAGCCAGCTAAACCCAAGAAACTCCTGATGTCTGATAGAGAAATAGGTCTAGTCCATTTTTTTCACTGCTTTGGTCTTTTGGGGATCAACTCTTATACCATCACTGGAAATAATATGACCGGGGAAAGCTACTGGCCTTAGACAAAATTCACACTTGTTGAATTCGGTGAACAACTAGTGATCTCTAAGAGTTTGCAACACAATTTTAAGATGATCTGTATGGTCATCCTCACTACAGGAATAGACAAGGATATCATCGATAAAGACTATAACAAATATATCTAGGTACTATTTGAACACTTAGTTCATCAAGTCCATGAAGGCTTCTAGGGAATTTGTAAGCCCGAAAGACATGACTAGGAATTCAAAATGACCATAGCGGGTTCTAGAAGCTGTCTTCGGAATATCATATTCCCTTACTCTAACCTGTTGATAGTCGAATCTAAGGTCTATCTTAGAGAAATAACTTGCACCTTGGAGTTGGTTAAATAGTTCATCAATTCTGGGAAAAGAATATCTATTTTTAGCTGTAACTTTATTCAGCTGACAATAGTCAATGTACATTTGCAAAGAACCATTTTCTTATGCACGAATAGGACAGGAGTGCCCCATAGAGAAACACTAGGCCTTATGAAACCCTTATCTAAGAGGTATTTGAGTTGCTCTTTAAACTCTTTAAGCTCAGCAGGAGCCATATGATATGGAGGAATAGAGATGGGATGAGTATTAGGAAGAAGATCAATTTTAAATTCTATTTCCCTTTTGGGAGGTACCCCTGGCAACTCTTCAGGAAAAACTTTTGAAAACTTATTTACTACTCAAACTGATTGAATGGTTGAAGCCACTGACTTAGAGTATTTGACTCAAACTAGGTGATAGATACAACCTTTTGAGATCAACTTTTTGGCCTTAATGTAGGATATAAAATGGCTCTTGGGAGATACTAAATTACCTTCCCACTCAAAGACTGGCTTATCAGGAAACTAAAACATTACCACTCGGGTGAGAC
>NW_025825141.1:0-3720 GCF_002878395.1 Capsicum annuum | reverse complement strand
AATTATTTCATGAAAACATGACAATCATGGTTTTTCATTCCATGTGCTATATCAACCCTCTTTCCCAAATTTAAGGCATATCCATCAAGCATCTTCAAACTTTGGACCCACTCACATATTTGATGCTTTTGGTCCTACTTGAATGTAAAGATAGCCTTAGACTTAAGAATATTGCCATTAGGCCCCTCTTGTAAGTGTAATTCTCTGAGTTTGCAATATTCTGGTAAGTCAAGTCCAGATTATCCTTTGTTTTTCCAGTGACATCCATAACTGCATTGAGCAAGTTGTCAAAATAGTTCTTCTCAGTATGAATGACATCAACATTATGTCTAAGTAAATTATCTGGCCAATATTCTAACTTTCAAAATATACTTTGCTTAGTCCAGTTATGTGAAACGCCATATCCATCCAGCCTATGCAATGGTTACTCGCTGACTTTAAGCAAATCCTGAACTATCGCCCAGATGTCATGACCAGATAGCCTTGGAGGTGGACTATCAGGTTCCCTTCTATTCCTTCTGAATGTATTCTTGAGTCTCCTAAATCCATGATCAAGTGGCAAGAAACAACGATGACAATCAAACCATGAATTTTTCATTCCATGTCTTAATGTGAAAGATTTTGTTTATTCCATGCAGTATGGACAAGCCAACTTTCCAGCTGTCATCCACCCAGAAACATTCCATAAGCACGAAAAGTATTAACAGTCCATATTATATATACACGCAGATTGAAATTCTGTTTAAGTGAGATGTCCCAAGTTTCAACCCCCTTGTGCGATAAAATTTAAAGTTCATCGATCAAAGGTTGCAGGTTGACATCTATTCCACTTTTTGGATTATATGGGCCAGGAACAACACAATTCAGAAATATATAGGGACTATTCATTAACATTTCACAAAGAAGATTATATGGGGTGATAAATACAGACCAACATGAATATGGCGCAGCACCAACTGAAAAAGGAGAGAAGTCATCCATATAAAATCCCAAACGAATATTTCGTGGCTCATCTGCAAAATCTGGATAAGTTGCATCAAAATGCTTCCAAGCCTCTCCATCAGATGGATGACACATAACACCAGTGGGCCTTCTATTTTTAGTGTGCTATCTCATATGAGGAGTTGAGCTGTTTAAAACATACAACCTCTTCAACCTTGGTATTAGAGGTAAATAATACATCGCCTTAATAGCAATTTTATTTCCACTACAACTACACTTATATCAAGGGTGCTAACAAAACTTATAGGACTCTAGGTTAGTATTTTTCTTAAAGTATAATGCGCATCTATTTTTACAACAATCAATTCTAATCGAGGAGAGACCTAACTTTGACACCAATTTTTTTTCCTTATAGAAAGAATCTGGAACCTCTAAGCCGG
This sequence comes from Capsicum annuum, assembly GCF_002878395.1. Classification (NCBI taxonomy): domain Eukaryota; kingdom Viridiplantae; phylum Streptophyta; class Magnoliopsida; order Solanales; family Solanaceae; genus Capsicum; species Capsicum annuum. The sequence goes on along the minus strand of NW_025825141.1, from coordinate 2,338 downwards.
GGTCAACTAACTTTTTAATAAGGTCTATCATTAAGTTCATTCCTCCTTTAGCAATATTCCAATCAGATTTAATACTTAATAATCTAATAGTAATAGACAAACAAAAGTTCGAACACCCATCAAACAAAGGATGACTACAGCATGCAATTGTTTATAGAATTTGCCCGCTTCTCTATTAGGAACATCTTCGACATTTTTCCTAAAGTCACCCCCGTGTTGCATCCTAAAAGCATCGTGCACCATTTCTTTCATCCTAGTATCTGGATATTCATTATTCCCTGCAGACCTACTACTTTCTTCAACAACAAAGTTATTTTTCCTAACATCACCATCAATAGCACACAATCTAAAAAAGTCCTCATGAAAACCCATTCTATAAAGATGTTCCTTCACAACTTCTTTTTTAAAAGATTTATACCATCACATCTAACATAAGGACAACGAACAACCAAAAAATATGACCAAACATCAAGTGTCTTAGCATGTTCAACAAATCGTCTGACACCCTCAACAAATTCCTTCCTAAGACCCATTTTATTATCATTATTCCGTTGATATATCCAGCTATAATCAAGTTCCATCTATACAATTAGTCAGATTCAACTAATTAGTTCAAGTGACAAAAAGTTCACACTTCAACTACCTAAATTCAAAATGAAAAAGTACCTACATCATAATCAATTTAAAGTGACTACGTCACAAAACTTAACTACATTCAAAACAAAAATTGACATTTCAAGTACCTAAACTTCAACATTTTCAAGTCACTAAGTCATCACCCAAGTCACCAAACTAGTAAATTCACCTTTAAAGTACCTACACTTTATCAATTTCAAGTGACTAAGTCACTTACCAAGTCACCAAACTTAACTACTTTCAAAATGAAAAAATCACCTTTAAAGTACCTACATTTAGTAAATTTCAAATCACTAAGTTATCACCCAAGTCACCAAACTAAACCACATTCAAAATAAAAATTCACCTTTAATGTATGCATACTTTATCAATTTCAAGTGACTAAGTCACCTACCAAGTTACCAAACTTAACTATATTCAAAACAAAAATTGATATTTCACATACCTAAACTTCAAAATTTTCAACTCAATAAGTCATCACCCAAGTCAACAAACTAAACTACATTCAAAATAAAAATTCAACTTTGAAGTACCTACACTTTATCAATTTCAAGAGACTAAGTGACCTACAAAGTAACCAAAATTAACTACATTCATAACAAAAAATTGACCTTTAAAGTACCTACACTTAGTAAATTTCAACTCACTAAGTCATCACCCAAGTAACCAAACTAAACCACATTTAAAACAAAAATTCACCTTTAAAGTACCTACACTTTATCAATTTCAAGTGACTAAGTCACCTACCAAGTTACCAAACTTAACTACATTCAAAACAAAAATTGACATTTTAAGTACCTAAACTTTAACATTTTCAACTCACTAAGTCATCACCCAAGTCACCAAACTAAACCACATTCAAAATAAAAATTCACCTTTAAAGTACCTACACTTTTTCAATTTCAAGTGACTAAGTCACCTACCAAGTCAACTACCAAGTCAGCAAACTTAACTAGATTCATAATAAAAAATTCACCTTTAAAGTACCTACACTTAATAAATTTCAACTAACTAAGTCATCATCCAAGTCACCAAGTTAAACCACATTCAAAATAAAAATTCACCTTTAAAGTACCTACACTTTATCAATTGCAAGTGACAAAGTCACTTGTCAAGTCACCAAACTTAACTACATTTAAAATAAAAATTGACATGACAAGTACCTAAACTTCAACATTTTCAACTCACTAAGTCATCACCCAAGTCACCAAACTAAACCACATTCATAACAAAAATCCACCTTTAAAGTACCAACATCATAATCAATTTCATGTGACTAAGTCACCTACCAAGTTACCAAACATAACTACATTCAAAATAAAAATTGACATTTCAAGTACCTAAACTTCAATATTTTCAACTCATTAAGTCATCACCCAAGTAACCAAACTAAACTACGTTCAAAACAAAATTCACCTTTAAAGTACCTACACTTTATTAATTTCAAATGACTAAGACACCTCCCAAGTCACCAAACTTAACTACATTCAAATAAAAAAATTCACCATTAAAGTACCTACACTTAGTAAATTTCAACTCACAAAGTCATCACCCAAGTGACCAAACTAAATCATATTCAAAATAAAAATTCACCTTTAAAGTACCTACACTTAGTAAATTTCAAGTCACTAAGTCATCACCCAAGTCACCAAACTAAACCACATTCAAAACAAAAATTTCCATTTCAAGTATCTAAACTTCA
>NW_025825140.1:0-7358 GCF_002878395.1 Capsicum annuum | reverse complement strand
AAAAATACTTTGCACTAAATGCCTCAAATTTAGGTTCAAATAAAGAAGACACCAATATTGTCTACTTGGAAAAAAGAATTGTTAGAGCTATAAGGAAAAATGGCTAGTTCCAAAAAAGTGGAAACAGTAGCAGAAAAGATGTCACTATATAGGTGTTTCAAAAATATTGTAGTCTTGAGAAGTTCATAAAAGATTGTCCTTTGTACAAAATGTACCATTAGAAGTTTCTCAATGTTGGAGGTGACAAGGATAAGAATAGGGACCAGGTCCTTATAAAATAAAGAAGACAGGATGCAGCTAATTTTGCATTTAAATAAGCCTTAGCGGGTTGGGGTGACTACTTTACTGAATTTGATGAAGCTGAGAAGTTTGTAAATGTTTCTATACTTATAGTGGAGGATGATAATGTGACCCTTGATTCCTTGTTTGCTTTTTTGTCAAACACTAAAGATGAAGAAGAAACTAAGGTAACACTTTTTGACCTTAAAGAAAACTTGGACAACTACTATTCTAATAGAAAGATAAAAAGGTTTGCAAATATGCTGATTTAATCTATGTGTAAAATGACTCAGAAAAAAATTTATCTAAAAGTAAAAGTGTAAAGTGAAGAGCTTGAGTTAATTGCTCTAACTCTCAGAATATCTGAAACTAAAGAGTAGGTTACTAAGTTAAAAGCTAAAAATTTGAAACCAGTGAGTCAACTGGAGAAAAAAATGACATTTTTTACAAAGAAAAGAATAATGATCTAGAGAAAAGTATATAAGATCAAGTGATTAAATTGATAGCTTTGACTCTTCAAATATCTGAAATTGAGAAACTAGTTGCTAAGGTCAAAATTGGAAATCTGAACTTGGTGAGTCAACTAGAGAAAGCAGATGCTTCCAACATAAATCAATGAAAGATAAATCAAAGTTTCAAATTAAGCTTCAACAAAAATTGGAGGATTACCAAAAAAATATTTGGTCTGCACTCTATAAGAATAAGAAGTTGGAGAGGAACTTGCTCCGTCTAAGGAAAGATCTCAAAATATCCCTTAAGTGGACTTTATCCTCACAAATCCTTTCTAACATAAATATTTAAGGATTTAATAATTTTAAGGGACTTGGGTATTAGAAAAAAACTCATTCATTTGTGTCACAAGGAAAGGTTGATCAAAGTGTCAAAAAAAAAGCATATAAATCCTTATGCACTCATAGTAGAAGAGATGGACACCTAAAAGAAGACTTGAAAGATGGCTCAGAGCAAGAATAACAAATGTTAGACATATCCACCAGGGCATCACCAATCACAAAAGTGTAAGACATTGGAAAAACATGATGAAGCCCACACTACCAAGATGGACAAAGAAGGATTTAATCACACGACTGTCAACCTACTGAGAACTCAAACGAAAATAGGTTCCCAAGTCTAACAAATTATTTTAAGTGTAGGAGGGAGAAAGGGTTTGCATTCAAAAACTTTTTCTTGTTATGTACTAGCTCAAGGCTATGAATGAATCATCTGATTGTATTCTCTTTCCTGCGATACTTTAAGGTGAATGTGTCTTATGTGAATAGGTAAAATGGGTTAAAAAATTACATGCAACTGATGGTAATAGTAAAGAGCCTAATAATGCAGAAGAAAATAATGAATGAAGATCCATGATCTCAATCATAAACATCAGATCAAACAGAGAATTCCAAGAAGAATCTTGTTAAGATTTCACAGGGACTTGGTTCTAGTGGATTTCATTTTAAAGGATCAAATTGGAAGCACATATCCTCTTATCTCCTTGGTCATTCAAACTTTGCATCTGGAGGAAAGAGTGAAAACAAGAGCCTAAGTCTGTATTCGTATAGCTTTTCCAGCATTCCTTTCTTAAAGATGAGCTCATAAAGGTGTGAAAGATGTGAAAGGGGTTGGCAAGTTCAAAGAAATACAGAATAAACTTTGGACATTTGAAGAATGCCATGTCTAGGACTTATTTCTCAAATTTATTTCTAGGATAAATCCTTGTATAATGTGTTGTAGTAAGTCTAGTAAGTTGTACCTGGGATTGATCAAATCAACAAAACATACAAGATGGATCATCTTCCTTTAAAAAATATGGCTATGCTTAGGAGAAAGGTATCATTTGTAAATTAGGTACATGTTTGTTTAACTCTGTACCATACCATTGCCGGTATATCACCATTGGAAAAAATTTGGTGGTAGAAAGATATGACAAGAACAAATTTGAAGATTCATATAAACTAGAGAGGGACCTGGTTCTATATTCCAAGTTAGTATATTGTGCGTCCAAATTTTGTCTGTTCCATTAAGAAAAAGTTGCATCCTTCCAGACCTTGTATCAGAAAATGGTTTTCCTATTCTAAAATAGAAGGCGAGTGACTTAAAAGTTTGAAATTGATCATATCTTGTTCCCCTAGAAAACCCATCCTTGTGGTCATTATTTCTTATAGCTTTCCTCACCCAATCCTCTTATCAAAAATGAAAATCCAAACCACAAATAGCCCTTGTAAGAAAAGAACCTTTTTGATGGCTTTATCTTTTCTATTTTTATTTCCTTCAATGAATTCTGAGCTTAGCATTATGAAAAATCCCTTCCCAAAACCTTCCTGATAAACATCCCACTTCTCCTACTATTCTAAAAGCTTAAATATTTTATCATTCAACCTATTGATAAAAAATCATCCCTGAATCCTTAAAACTATCAAGATGATGTTGTGATGGATGAAACCTAGGTTGGTAAAAACCTCATATTATTTTCAAATATCCTAGGAAAGAGAAAATTTGATCACATGAAAATAAATATCAGTAAAACACCAAATATTTGTAGAAAATGGTCTTGAAGTTTTTCTGGGAAGCAGATGATTCTTGCAGGACCTGGTCCCAAAAATAGAAAAGTTGTTGAAAGGAAATTTGTGATCACTTGTACTAGAAGAAAGAATGTGGAAAAAAAGTAAAGTTGCATCCAGGGAAATTAGAAAAAAGTTCTTGAAGAATCAAAAAGTGTTAACTAAAAGGATTTTTTATTTAAAGGGTGCTAACAGAACCTGGTATGGTGGAATTACTTAAGCTGGTTAAACATCAAAGTTGGACGCATCTCATGAAAGGACCTATTCCCACCTCTTTTTGATGAGATAGTCAGGGAATTCTATTTCACTTTTGAATTCTCAGTAGATGTGATGAATATTACTGAGTAGGTCTAAGGAATTAAAATAAAGCTTAATGAGAAGACACTTGGGAGAATTTTAGAAGTCCCTATATATGAAGTTAGCACTGTCTCCAAGAAGCTGCCTTCAATAGAATTATTAGTTAATGAACAAGTTAATTTTTCCTAGTCAAAGAGAAACATTGCCTCAACCACTGACTTATATGTGATGGAATGCCTTAATGGTTTTGATTTTATTAATCTACCTATATTGATGATAGAACACATTGCCAAAGTGGCTTTTGGGAATAATGTAAAGCATGGCATGCCTTATGGATATTGGTTGACCAAAATACTTGATCATTATGGCATTATTTGTGATTCTAGAACCCAAGGATTTGTGGTTCAAATGCTTGGAATGAAAACACCAGTCCAAACTGAATGTGTCAAATCAGGTAGGGAGCTTAGAAAGGAAATGGAGAAACTAAAGTTCAACCTAGCTGTAAATGAAAAAGAAATTAGTAAGCTCTGGGTGACAATTAAGAATCTCTCTAAAAGAAGCCCATGTGACACTGAATTATTTGGAACTGAGAATGATAAACTGAAGAAGAGGGTATCAATCTTAACAGATGAGGTCATTAGCCTAAATGTAGTTATAAGATATCTCAACAACAACCTTAACCTATTTGTTAAAAATATTTTTCCCATTCGTTTGCTTGTTAATTCCTCCTAATTTATGAGGCTTTTCCCTAAGAGCATTTAAGTTATGCACAGCAATGATACTTCTTCTGTACTTCTGAATGAATCATTGCTTTTTATGTTACATTTTTTACCTTTAAATTTTAAAGTTATAGTTCAAGTTAGTATTGCCCCAGCGGCAAAGAGTTAACCAATTTTTTCTTAATTTAATATTCTCATATTTAAATGATTCCTAAGAGGGAATATTAAGTCCATGTAATGGGGAATAAGTACTTGGTGAATTAAGCTGTAAATTTTAATGACATACTGATAGGGGGAGTAAGTGATGTACTGAATAGATGAATAAAGTGATGTTGATAGAGAGAAGAAATCAGATGTTTTGCTACATATAACAATAAGGGACCAGGTCCCTATGTTGCATGATAGTAGAAACATGATGATAGGGGGAATATTCATATTCGGAGTTGTAATCACACTAATTAAATGTGATAGTTGTTCTCAAAGTATTATGGTTTGTTTGTCATCATAAATAAGGGAGAAAATTGCTATTTATTGTGTTTATGATAGGAAACTAATTGCAAGGGATAAGGTTCCTGGATGTTCATGGTATAGTACAACTGGCACACATGTATGCACAATTTTTCCTTTTGTGTAACAAACATGAACATGTTGCTTGTTCTAATTAGGACATGTGATCCAGTTAGATTTCAAACCAAATAATCATTCAGCTATAAAAGGATAAAGAGGCTACTATATTATTAAGGTTTTTAATAAATCAAAAGAGTGAATAGAGGTAGCAAGAACTCCATTTCAAGATTTCTCATGCATTGATCATGTTCACCATGTAGTATGCTTAAAGAGTAAGTGATTATTCTTGAGTGATAATTTTTTAAAGAATTACTTATGCTATAAGAGTAATATCTTTCTTTGTAGTTGCTTGAGAGTGCTTAGGTAGATTTGCCTAAGTTTATTGTTGATTAGAGTTAATCAGTGTAGATTGTTGCCAAGATGAGCTTGTAGTAAAGTTATTACAAGAGAAAGGAGCCTATAGTAAGGATGAAATTGAGTTTATACTCAAAAGGTTGATTATACTGGATATTATTGGTTCTTGTGAGGGAAAGCGGTGATTTTTCCTTCCTTAATCAAGGCTATTTACACAAAATTTCTTGTGTGTTGTTTCTTTTCTAAATTGTATTTAGTTTTCCTGCATTATATTGTTCGATTTAATATGTTTGACTTTGAGCAACTTGGTCCTTCAATGTGTGGTGCAATCCCTATGAGTTCAACAGGAACTTTTGGAAATTTTATCACATAAGTTAGCACTTCACAGTTCTATATGTACATTTATTTCATTAATGCTTCAATTGAGTTTTAAACTTTCAGCATGAAAAATCTCCTTATATTGCATCAACTTTTCTCAAAAGTCAATTTTATGTTTGGTGTTTTATCTTTTAAGATCACTATATCCTTAGTTTATTGACATGTTGGTTAAGTACCCTTATTTTTTAACTTCCAAAAATGATTCAACAAAAGTAATAAATTTCCCTCCTGGCATTGTTCTCTTCTACTTTCATCTAAATTCTCTTATACAATTTCTATGGATGTGATCATGTCACATAGGTATCAGCTTGTTGGTACTCGATCAAAAGTTCTTTCCAGTTATGAAACATGACCAATTTTCAGAATTCATATTCATTTAGCAATTACATTCTTTTCATCCCAATATAAATATTCAATCAAGAATGAATGCTCCCAAGCGGGAGATATTGTAACACCCCGAAAGAATTTATCTATTATTCCAATAATTTTTCATATATGTATTGGCACAAAATTATTATTTATACCATTTATAGGTTTCATGATCATTTATATATTCTTTCAAATGCTTTCTATTCTAAACCTGGTCATAGGAAACATTTCAAGCAAAGTTGAGCCGAGAGCATATGTTATCGATTCGGTTTTAGTATTTCATCCTATCAGTGAACTTTTAATGAGTATAAACTCTAGAATATATAGTGTGCTAGAACAGAAGATCCACCAAATGAAATGTAATTGAGTGATCTTTCAAACACATCAATTTTTACCTTAATATAATACCATAGTGAAAAGTTATGTGCATTATTGTAATTGAGCTAGTAGGGCTCCATGATAGTGGTTTGACATGGAATTTATGATCCACTATATGTGCATGACACGCTACTTGTGCACTATTTTAAGGTGTGCCATGATCTTTTTCATGGGGACGCCAAAATCCTATTTTATTTTAGTTTTTGTAGGGAAAACTGGTCATTTATGTCCTAAATGGTCCTATAACATACACTAAATCATTTAACCTCATTCAAAATCACAATTTCCTTATTGACTCTCCTACTAAACTCCTATGAATACCAAAAAGGGAGCTTCTCTAAAATTTCTACTAAAAAGGCTCCAAATTAAAGTTTCTTTCAATATATCAATAAGTTCAGGTATGTGGGGTTTGAGGAAGGGCTTACTTTCACCCTTGTACCCAAGAAATTTACTTTCATAATAATTTTATGGCTTTGTTGAATATGGCTCATTCATACTTAAATGATATTGAAACTATTATTCTCCCTTATGAATTACATAGCCTATAGTATAAGAATTCATAGTTTACTTATGTTTTGACTCATATGGTAGATATTATGAATTGAAATACATTTTCTACATAAAACACAATGAGTTGGTAATTCTGTACAATTTTCTTATGATTAATTTAGTTTAAATGAAATTGAGACATATAATTTCTCATTCAATATGAAATTCACATATGTACTTACATACATGAATTTGAAATAAAAGAATGACTGGTTTTCAAACTTACAAACATATATGCTTACTTTATGCTAGATTTCGTATATTAAAAATACTATTATGATTTGGGGAGTAGTATTTAGTATTTAGGTAATGCATGTTTTGCGTACTCAAATTCGCAAAATACGTGTCATCATAGGTTAAGGAGGGAGTCCATATTAGTTGAGAGTGTCTCCCTTCGTACAAAGTCTTCATTAGTTGAGAGTGACTTCCTTCTCATAAGTGAATTTATGCTAGTCGCGGTTCCTTACCTTGAAAATTTATTGAACACCCATCCAGTAAGGGTTACAAGTTAGGGTTCATGTTTCTCAAATGGGGCATGTCGATTATAAGAATATCCACCACAAAATATTTATTTTAGAAATTAAGTGTAATAACTCACTAATTTTACTATATTTTTCATTACTACTTATAATTTATGATAATTATCTTTAAGTTTTATTCACGAATATGGGAAGTCTATATACACTTGGCATACAAATTTTATTTTACAATATATACAATAATTTTAATTATTACTTTTACCCCTCTATATTCATTACATTCAAAAAGTGCTAACCATATATACATCTATTTGGCTATATCATTTCATAATATACGTATCAGTTATAACTCACAAAATCATAATTAGGTAGTCTTCAACTTCGGACTGGTAGGTGATGAATTCTCTTAATTTAAGGATTCAAGTCAATTA
>NW_025825139.1:0-3198 GCF_002878395.1 Capsicum annuum | reverse complement strand
ATTCTTCATATAAAGCATTGACAAAGGTCCATACCGGAACTTTTGAAGTCGGATTAACATAATTCGAGTTACAACTCTAACATGAATCATGACTCGAGCCTTAACATTTGACCAATCTAACTTACCTGTAATATTCCCGTTACTCCTAAACTTACTACCATTGATATGGCTCAATTCCAAACTGAATTTGGTACCAATAACCTCTTTGGTACTTCATGCACCTACACTTAATCATAAACAATTAAAAATGATTAGAAGGATGGGTTTCCTCCCACCAAGTGTCGCAGTTTTGGCTTGGCTCTTATTTTTGCATTTTTATTTAACATGATAAAATGAGAATAAAATCATGGGCTGCCTCCCATGCAGTGCCTGATTTAACGTCGCGACACGACTCGATTATCTTGACTACTCAGGCTTCGTCAAGATACATTGATGATACCATTTGTACCTCATCTTCATAGAATACATTAACGATCAGGAAAACACTCATCTTCTTTTTTTGTTTCATGGATTTACACACTTCAAAACTAACCTCTTTCCCGTTGAGCCTAAATTTTAGCTTATTCAACTCTAGGTCAACTAACACTTTCCCAGTTGCTAAGAATGGTTTGTCCAAAATTATGGGTACTTCAAAGTCCACTTTGCAATCAAGAATTAAAAAGTCGGCAGAAAATATAAAATCGGCCACCTTTACAAGTACATTATGCAGAATCCTAACCGACTTTTTCATCGATCTATCCGCCATTATAAGTCGCATGTTTGTAGGTGTGGGGTCTCCCAAACCCAACTTCTTATAAATAGCTAGCGGCATTAGATTGATACTAGCTCCCAGATTAGATAAGGCCTTAGCAAAATTAAGAGACCCAATAATACAAGGGATGGTGAATGCTCCTGGGTCTGCCTTCTTCTGCACCAGTGACCTTGTAGAAATAGCACTACAATGATAGAGATTATCCACCAATTTGTAGCTTACCGCTCTTTTCTTCATCATAAGATCTTTCATAAATTTACCGTATCCTGCCATCTGCTCAAGTACTTTAACTAAAGGCACATTCAATGTCAATTGCTTCAACATAGTCATGAATTTGTTAAACTTTCCTTCATCTTCTTTCTTCTTTAATCATTATGGAAATGGGGATGGTGGACTTGGGATTTTAACTGGAGTAACTTTTACCTCCTTCCTTATGCCTTGCTCCACATCACTAATATGCTTCAGCTTAGGTGGTTGTTCTACTTCTGCACTCTTCTTTTCTGAACCTCCCAACTCCACAGGCACCACTGAAGATTCATCAACTCTCTCCCAATCTATTTTGACCATATAAGTATGAGAGGATACTCCCAATCCTTGACTAGATAATATCTTACTGCTTCTAGTGGTAATAGTCATACACGATCCATTAGTCCTCGAATTCTGAACTGTATCACTTAGTAGAGTCCTATTCTGTCTTTGGTTGAATGCTATGGATAATTGGCTTATCTGCTGCTCCAGTTATTTAATAGCAATTGAGTGTGAATTTACTAGTTGACTCATGGAAGATATGTCACTCTTCATCGTAGTCACCCCAGAATTGGTCGCCTCAACTCCCTTTAATAGTTTCTTCATCATGTCCTCCACAGACATTTTTCCTGAACTGTTGGTAGCATTATCACAGCTTCCAGGAGATACATACAGTCCACTTCTGTCACTTTAATTCTTCCAATCTACTTGATGGTTCCAACCTTGGTTTCTTTGACCACCATTCTAGAAACCCCCTGGTTATGCAAGTAGTTATCCTCTTCCTCGGTATTTGATTCAGCTCTCTTACCGTGGAACCCCACAACTTTTACCTTTTCTACATTCCCTAATAGAAAATATTTCATGAGCAGATCCATCTGGGTTTTCATGTGAGCCATATCCTGATCACGCTTCTCTTCTCTCCTACGTTGCTCTACTGATATTACACTAGACCCAGTATTACTTGCTACCATAAAATCTCTGGTATGTCATGCTCTACTTGTCTTAGTCATTCTTTCTAACATGTTTCCAACTGCAGTAAAGGTGATCTCAATAAAAGCTCCTCCTGCAGCATTATCCACCATTGGCTTTGTAAATAAGTTCAAAAATCTGTAGAATGTTTCCATTAAGTGTTTATTAGTTATCTTATGGTTTGGGCATTGAGTCAACTTCTTTTTAAACATCACCCAAGTCTCATGCAAAGCTTTATTAGCCAATTGCCTAAAGTTGTTGATCTCATCCCTCAACTTTAACATTCTAGAGGGCGGAAAGAACCTTTCTAGGAAAGCTCCTTCAATTTCCTCTAGTTTGTTATAGAATCAAGAGTCAGCTCACTTAACTACATAATTGCCTCTCCAGACAGAGAGACAGTGGGAACTATCTCAAATGAATAGCATTTTTGCCCACTCCAAGATTACCAAACAACTTACAAATATTGATGAAATTCACCAAATGTAGATTTGGATCATCACCAGCTAATCCACCAAAGAGTCCTTTCAAATTCAGTATCTGGATCATAGTACTAGTGATGTTGAATTTCACCCCAGGAGTTAGTGGTGGTGGAATGATTTCCCCTGTAGCTCCAGCTCCATCTAAATCATCCTCATCATTGTTAATATCAAACTGTACAGCTTGGCGGTCTAGTCTTTTTCTGAATAGATAATTTCAATTTACAGGTGCAACTACTCCCGCTGCACGCCTCCTATTAGTCAGGTCAATTAAATCATTATATACCAGGTCCTTTTCATCTAGATTAGGTACCTGACCTAGTTATCTGCATTCTATTGATTTAATTAAGCATTAGCCAAAGTGGCTAATCTTTCAGCTTTCTGTTGGTTAGCCATTCTTTCAATGAGATGAGGCTCAGGATTGAAGGGTAATAATGGTTGTCCTGAACTTCTTGTTCATGGAATAAATAACAATGAGCCAGTAATGAACAAAAACAACAAATAAACATAAAATAAGGAAACTTGACTAACAGTCAATTAACACACATAAACTCAATGACAACTGTATTCCTCGACAATGGTGCCAAAATTTGATACGCCCAAATTATAACTCTTTTATAAGAGCGTAAGCGGTCATTGTCAATGTAACACCCCGTACTTAATTACGTGCATTAGTCATTGTTATATGTGTTGGGGTATATGTATTGATCCTAAGTTAGGTATATATGAGTTTAAGTATGAGTATTGATTATTTTG
>NW_025825138.1:0-1428 GCF_002878395.1 Capsicum annuum | reverse complement strand
AGGCATAGAGAATACAATTACCGTGAAATATCAATTGCGGAATTTTTCTTCTCTACTAACGATAGAAAAAATTATCCTTCTTAAATCTTGAATAAATATTTTTTTCTAACTTGAAAAACTGGTTTTCAGCGAGCACACCCTATAACTTTTATATTTAATTTTTATGTCTAAAAATATGTGACTAGCACACAGAAAAAACAAAAGAGGGAACAGGTCACATATAAGGTATGATATAAAACGAACAAGATGAATAATAAAGCCAGACAAAGTGGTAGTTTAATCAGAACCCTTAATATTCTCATGCTATAAAAAATATTTGTGGCTGCAGATAAATTGATTCTTTTGGAACTGAAAACTATGGGCTATCAATGCCTGAATTCGTGTTATTATAGGTTGATATTAAGGGACGGAGCTACCTTTTGTCGAGGAGTTTCGAACCCTCTTCGCTGAAAAATTATGCTATATATATGGTTAAAATTATTTTTTATGTATATATTAGATGTTGAATCCATTTCAGTTAGTTTGTATGTTCACTTATGAACCCCTTAGTGAATATTCTGTCTCTGCCATTGTTGATATCTTATAAAATTTCTTTGTTGGTTGGAGAATAACTCCCAAATTTCATTAATAAAATTTAAAATATAAAAAGTTGAAAAAACAAAAATGAATTTGAAGAGAGAAAAATGTATATTCAATCTTACTTAATTCAAATAGAGAGATTGTTTCTGTAGTGATTCTACTGGTAGGGGTGTTTATGATTGACTTGGATTGGTTATTGTTCAAAATTATAACCAAATTAACTTAGTCGATTTTTAAATTTCTAAAATTAAATTAAATTAAATAAAAACTAAACCATTAGTTTGATTTTTTTTCGTTTCATCCGATTTGGTTTGATTTTTTCAGCTTATAATTTTAGCTAATAATATACCTAAAATTTAAAAGAAAAAAAATCCAATCCAACATATGAAATATCAATCAAGTGTTATATCTCAATCTTAAAACTAAAATATCAATCGAGTATTATACTTAGGTAAAGCAACGAACAACACCATATAAACACTTCTAAAAAAATGTTTAGAAACTACAAATAAGAGAATGATATGATAAACCTCTCAAAAGGTGAACACATACATTTTTTGCTCAATAGGAACCAAGAAGAAAGATCAAAATAAGTGATTAGCTATAGTCTAATGAAACTCAACTGTAAATTTTCATATACAACAAGATGTTATTTTTACAATTATTCAAAGTGCGAAAATTGTTTAGAATTTCATAAGATACTATCAACTGGATGAAGACATATATATATACTAGACATTGAAGGGCCCGTGCTATATGTTATTTTTTTAGTCTCAATTTATGTGACACAAATATAATTTAGATAATTAATTATTAAAATAATTTTAATTTTTAATTATTGTGATTTAT
>NW_025825137.1:0-1833 GCF_002878395.1 Capsicum annuum | reverse complement strand
TTCGATCTCCCTTAATTCTCGACTATTTTTTCTCGTTCTCGATTATTATGTGCATGTATTGCTGTGTGAATTTCTTTCCGATGAGAGTCCTTTTTTGGTGATGGAGGTGTTTGAATATATGATGGTGTGGGTGCTTGGATCTATGATGTATGAGTATTGTTGTGATGTTCTCTTCTATTTAATTTTGTGATGGCTCGTGATGAAGAATTGTGTAATGAAATAGGAAGAATGATGGGTTCTTTGTGTAGAATGGAGAAGAAAAATAATGTTGTTGGTTTTTGTCCGTGTATGGTCTTATTTTTGATGGAATATTTTGGTGGATGGTGAAAGAAAAGAATGTGTTTATGATGTGGTGGTCCCCCTAGGGAAATGATTGTGTTTGATGTATTATCATTGTTGTGAATGGAAAACAAATATAGTGGTGTATTAGGTGAGTTCAGAGAGTTGTTTGATTAGGTGGGGTAGGTGGGGTAGGGGTAGGGTAGGAGGTAGGAGGGAAAGGTAAAAATGAGTAGAAATTAATATTTGGGCGGACAAAATTACGTGTCTACATTATGCCCCTCTTTGGAAGTAAACATAAAGTCTTTTTAAACATAGAAGTAGAAATCGAGACAGAATTTTGTCCCGATCATTATTCAAAGGGAGGAAACATAAGGAAAGAGGGCCACCAAATCTACATCAGGACATCTTACCTACCCACGTTATGAAGGAAACCGGTCATAGATACCTCCAAAGGAAGGAGAAGGACTATACCGAGTTGGAGAGTCTAGTGAGGTTCCATCGAGGTTCAGGCCCGCAACTCTGTCATTACATCAAAAATGAAAATTAAAAGTTAAAAGATAACTGAAATTATCAAAGTCCTATCCATGCAGCTTCATTTGGACTCTTGACTTGAGTTTCATCACCCTATTCTTCAGGCGGGCTCCTGACTTGCAATTTCTTCAACTTGTTGTTTGACTTTCAATTTTTTCAACTTATTGTTTGAGTTTCAACTTATTTGCCCTACTTTTCAGGCGGGATCCTGACTTTTGATTTCATCAACTTCCGATTTCATCACCCTGTTCTTCAGGCGGACTCCTGACCTTCAATTTTATAGCCCTGTTTTTCAGGCGGGCTCCTGACTTTCAATTTCATCACCCTGTTGTTCAGGCGGGCTCCTGACGTTCAATTTTATCACCTTATTCTTTAGGCGGGCTTCTGAAACCAAAATCAAAGATAAAACAAAAATTATCCCAAACGAAGATTATAATAAAGAAAGATTTCATTCATTCATATTTGTTAAAAGTAATGTCCTATATTCCAGGAGTGTCCTGAACATAAAGTAAAATCCTATTTTCCAAGAGGGTCCTGAACATAAAGTAAAATCCCATTTTTCAGGAGTGTCCTGAACATAAAGTAAAATCCCATTTTCCAAGAGGGTCCTGAACAGAATGAAAATCCCCCATTTTTCAGGAGGGTCCTGAACAGAAAGTAAAATTCCATTTTTCAGGAGGGTCTTGAGCAGAAAGTAAATTCCCATTTTTTAGGAGGTTCCTGAACAGAAAGTAAAATCCTATTTTTCAGGAAGGTCCTGAACAGAAAGTAAAATCCCATTTTTCAGGAGGGTCCTAAACAAAAATTAATGTCCTATTTTTCAGGAGGGTCCTGAATAAAAAGTAAAATTCCATTTTTCAGGAGGGTCCTGAGCAGAAAGTAAAATCCCATTTTTCAGGAGGGTCCTGAGCAGAAAGTAAATTTCTATTTTTCAGGAGAGTCCTGAGCATAAGGTAAATTTCCATTTTCCAGGAGGGTCCTGAACAGAAAGTAAAGTCCCATTTTCCAGGAGGGTCCTGA
>NW_025825136.1:0-2562 GCF_002878395.1 Capsicum annuum | reverse complement strand
CAGGTGATTGCCGATTTCTTATCTAATGAAGTTGAAGACCTCAAAGATATGTTTAGCAAGATAATTACTGATAATAATGGTATTTTTCAGTAGAGGAACTAAAATTCAAGATTTAAAAATTTAATTCATAGCTTGTAGAATAGATGTTTATTCAAGCAGTGAGTCATCTTCATTCATATCTCTTATTGAAAGAGTCTCACTTTCCCCTTTTTTCTCTGTGATTTACTTTTGATTCTCAATTTTGATGTTCCTCTTCTGCATTGCTAAAGTGATCATATTCAGAAGAATCTATTTAATAGAAGCATCCCAAGAAACTATAGTCCTTACTTGGTGATAGATTTTGTATATAGATGTGCACTGATTTTTTATAGAGCTGGAGAGGCCAAAGGAGAAATGCATAACAACCATTTCTTTGGTGTCTTTATAATTGCACCAAACAATTTGTTGAATCATCCTTTCATGTTCCTAACCAAGCACCCAACACGATCTTCAAAATCAAATGCCAAGACGATAAATGATAAAGACTAAAAGCCTTTTAAGAGAACATATGCTTCTCCAAATAGGGATGGTTTTGGATGTGTACTGAAACTTAAATTTGGATCAATGGAATATTCTTGTAAGATTTATGAATGGTCTGGAACAATTTGGGAACCTTATGTTGCAGATGATGTTCAAGTTTAGTTTTACAAGATGATCCCTTATGTTCAAAAACCTATGTCAACCGACTAGAAGGTACTCTTAAGTGCTCTGGAATTGACTTATCATACAAATGAATTCATCACTTGGATTAATATTTCTAATTTCAATTCCTACAAAGAGTCTATTATACATCATTCGAGGTTTCAGATGTTTATGAAGTATTCCAGTTTAAGGTTGAGTA
Organism: Capsicum annuum; assembly: GCF_002878395.1. Taxonomy (NCBI): domain Eukaryota; kingdom Viridiplantae; phylum Streptophyta; class Magnoliopsida; order Solanales; family Solanaceae; genus Capsicum; species Capsicum annuum. The sequence goes on along the minus strand of NW_025825136.1, from coordinate 1,682 downwards.
GGAGAAATTAGGAGTCACAAGCTTAAGCCTTGCAAAACATGTGTGTTCTTTCGAAATATATAGGCACCCTTCCTTATTGAGGCATCTATAACTTTAAAATATTTAAGTTAACACAGTGCAAGCTGGTTATTTGCTTGAAGAAGTAGGAAGTCGTTCTTTTCATGTTTTGTAGTGAAGAGTTGATATACATGTTGTATCAGTCATAATCTGGACACAAGTTTAAATAGGATACCTATTATGTGAGAGAATTACTATGTTACTCTTATAACAACAAAGAAATAGGGATTGAATAGTTGAAGTAACAACCTTAGGAACCAGGTTCAAATTCAAATAAAGGCGACACTTGCTGAATTCTTCCTATAGGCCTAAGTTTTGGTAGATAGATTTCCCGGTTTGAAAGCTCTAATATTAATAGCATTCTGAAAGAGAAAGAGATGTTTACGAACCAGATGATAATTAAGAATTTGTTGGAGTTTGATTGAAGTGCTGATATATATAGCTCATCTAAAGCTTCTTATAAATTGATTTTCCATTTCAACACTTCAACAAGATGGATAATCAAAAATTTTCTTGATTTAAATTTGTAAAAAGATTTTCATATGTTCTCAGAAGTCTAATAGTTAAGTTAACCATATCGTAAGTCTAATATTTAATTTAACCATATAAAATATGTAATTTTTTTTTTAATTATATGGATTCACCGTAATAAACAACCTAAGCCATATTTTCTATTTGAGGTTGATGCATATAATTGAATGATGATATATTTTATGTGGTTAACTTAATTATTTAATAGACGAATAAAAACACATTGAAAATTCTTTTAAAAATTCGAATACAAAATGTCTAATTGAAACACTTTATTAAGATTTGAAGTTTTAAATTGTAAACATACAGTTCTGTTTAATGCATATCATTCCACTTCTCATTTTTCCAGTGATGATGGTATTCTTTTTAACTTGAAAGATTGAAAGAAATATTTATTTAACTACTCATAGTTTGTTGCTAAATGCTTTATCATATTACAAATTCTTTATCTGTGCTCTTTTTTTATGCTAAACTTAACACAAATATTACCAAGAAAAAGTTTTCAATCACATCATTTCTAACAACTGGTTGTCCTTCAAGTCACATTACTTGAAGAAACTTATTAGGTATCAATGGCACTCGACTTGGACCTCCTGATGTCTTTGCTCATATGAAATTGTTTATCGAATAATGATTTCCTACCATCCGAAGATCTCTCATTTATCGCGGGCTCAAAGATGATTTTCCAAAACTCTTATGATCAGCAAACTGAAACATCTGATTCATCGAATCTTCTATGTACTCCGGTGAAGAATAGGACATGACATATAAAAAAAACACGAAGTTGTTTAAGAAATCGGTATATACAGGCACAACAAGCTTTATAGTAGCCTCTCTTATTTTATTTAAAAATTGATTTTGATTTATCTGATAAAATGGGTTCTGATAGATTTTATGGTTGATAGATTTTATGGGTTCTGATAGATTTTATGGGTCCTGCACACAAACTACTGAGGCCTGCCAGTTTTTTGGGTCAACTTTGAACGATCATAACTCCCTCAATATAATGAACTGGGAGAGATACCACATATCAGAAGAAATATCTTTGAGTCTTCTTTCCAATGCAATTGGTTTCATCCAAATCCAACATCTGA
>NW_025825135.1:0-1072 GCF_002878395.1 Capsicum annuum | reverse complement strand
ACGCTCGACGAATATGATGCAATAGATAGTTTACTTCAATGTGAAATACATTTGTAAATTTGTGTTAAACTCGTGATATGATAATTGCTTGTTTGAATTTGTGATATGGTAATTGTTTGTTTGCGTTTGTGATTTAAAAGATAAATGCCGATTGTATTATTGCTCTGATGTATGTGAAGTTTATAATTTTTTGTTCGAGTTAGTGATTCATAAGTTGAATGATGATTTTATTATTGTTTTGATATATGTGAAGTTGATAATTGCTTGTTTGAGTTTGTGATTTATAAGGAAAATGATGATTTTATTATTGCTTTGATGTATATGAAGTTCTATTGAAGTACGACAGAGAGACACGTGAGCAAGATTCGAGAGAGAATAACGCTTGAGGAATATGATGTAAATAGTTTAATCTAATGTAAGTTGAATTAGTAATTAGTAATTGTTTGTTTAGTTTGATAATTACTTCTTTGAATTTGCAAATTAGCAATTAATTGCTTAAATATGAGAATTAAAAATTGTTTGTTCGAACCGATGAAGTGATTGTTTGTTCGAACTCGTAATTTATCAATCATGATTTTCGTCTCCATAAAGCTTGGATTTGTGTTGTAGTACTTTTTGGTTTGAATTTGTGAGCAAGTGGTTGTTTGTTTGAACTCGTAATGCATAAGTTAGGTGATAATTTTATTATTGTTTAAAGGCCTGTTTAGTTTTACTGAAAGAATAGAGTAGAGAGACTGACTTCAGCACGATTAGAGAAAAGGAGATACTATAAATGATGTGATGTAAATAATCTATTTTTGTTACTAACAACACTGGTAATTGTTTGTTTGAATTTGTTGCTCAGTAATTACTTGTTCAAATTCATGACTTTGTGATTGCTTGCTCGAATTCAGGACCTAATAAATATCGCTTGAACTAGAAATTTATTGATTATACAAAAATAACAGATCCAAAGGTGTTTAATTGGTAAAAAAGAGTTCAAGTCAACGGAAATGAATCTATACAATCTTAAAATTATGAACTCTCAATAAAAGTAAATTATTATTTTTATTCAATGGTAGAATAAGAAAGT
>NW_025825134.1:0-1212 GCF_002878395.1 Capsicum annuum | reverse complement strand
AGAGTCCCAGTATCCATCATTTTAGATAGAGGTACCCCAGTTTACTTCTTATTTTTGGAAAGCATTCCAAAAGGGTCTTGGTTTCCAAGTTCACCTTAGTACAGTTTTTCACCCTCAGACAGATGGTCAAGAAAAAAGGACCATTCAGACTCTAAAAGATATGTCAAGAGTATGTGTGGTTGATTTTAAAGGTTGTTGGGATGACCACTTATCTTTGATCGAATTCGCATATAATAACAGCTATTATTCTAGTATTCAAATAGCTCCATTTGAGGCTCTTTATGGTAGGAGATGTGGATCTCTAATTAGTTGGTTCGAGGTAGGTGAGGCCACAGTTACAGGTCCTGATTTAGTATTTGATGCCTTAGAGAAGGTTCAATTGATCAGAGAAAGGCTTAGGGCAACCCAGAGACAACAAAAACCGTATGCAGATGTGAGGAGAAAATATCTCAAGTTTGAGACTGGCAATTTTGTGTACTTGAAAATCTCTCCCATGAAGGGAGTGAAGGGGTTCGGTAAGAAAGAAAAGCTCAATACCCGATATGTCGGTCCTTATAGAATTCTTAGCCTTTTTGGAAAGGTAGCTTATGAGCTTGAGTTGCCTTCAGATCTACCTTCAGTCCACCCAGTATTCCACGTCTCCTTGCTAAAGAAATGCATTGGTGACCCAACAGTTGTAGTCCCCTAAGAGGTATAGAAATTTAGAATGATCTTTCTTACGAAGAGGTTCCAGTCTAAATCCTTAATCGTCAGATTCGCAAACTAAGGAACAAAAAAGTTTCCTTGATCAAAGTTCTTTGGCGAAACCAATCCACTGAGGGAGCTACTTGGGAAGCAGAAGCAGATATGCGGACCAAGTATCTTCACCTCTTCTCCGCAAACTCAAACTCAACTTGAGGTAACAGTCTTTCTTAGATTTACCCAATTCCACGCTCAGTTATAGTTACAAGCTTAGTATGAGTTACCATTGCATATCATTCTTATGACAGTAATGAATTCATGAATCATTTTAGTCATGTAATCTTATTTCAATTGTGTATGTTCAGTGTGTAAACTCAGTTCCTCAATATTTTCAGCTAAAATCAGTCTCATTCAAAGATGAATGTTCCCAAGGGGGATATATTGTAATACCTCATATTCCCCTAGCTCAGTTTATCTCTCAGTACATGAGAATTCCTATTTAAAATTTTCAAAATACTCAGAATTTTCTAG
>NW_025825133.1:0-1511 GCF_002878395.1 Capsicum annuum | reverse complement strand
AGCTTGTACATACATGGGGATTTCATGGTATCATACTAGTTGGGTATTGTTCCTTCATCTAGGTATTTAATCAAACACATAGTAGGCATAGCACATGTAGACAACATTATACAATAATTAATCATCATGATTCATCTCTAATTTCATCATCTAGGGTTTATTCATAGGTTCACATGAATATATATCTATACAAATCAATTCCATATAAATTGATCACCCAACATGGATTTGAATTCAATTGATCATTCTCAACATAAACAAAATAAATCCAACATGAAATTCATAAAGAAATCCATAAACGTAAACTTAGAAAAGAGATTCTTGGGCTTCATGGACGAAAGAAGTCCATGAATGAACACTATGCATACCTTAGTTCGTGATTCTATGAAAATTGACGAAGAGATCCTTGAAATTTGATGGTGAATTCCCTTGGAATTAAACCTTCTATGAAAATGCTAAGGCTTGTTCTTGAGAGTTTTTGAGAATAATTGAGTATAAGCTGCTGAATTATGGCTAAAACTCATGTTATAAGGCTTATATAGGATGGGAAATTGACCCTTTTAACCCTAGGACACATATTTAATTTCTGAGAAAATTCCCAATTTTCATCCTTGGCGCGACGCGCCACTATCGCGCCAAGTCACTGGAACTGGACAATTGGGAATCTGCATGGTGGCGCAACGCCGAGCTATCGTGTTGCCACCTTATTTGAGACCTGGAAGTTTGGCGCGATGCGCCACTATCATGGAGTAACATTGTAAATTGAAAATTTCCATTTGACCTATTTCTGCAACGGGTTGAAGGCTCAGGTGATACACTGTCTCACTAAAAAGGCTCTAACTCTTCGCCCGGGTGTTAGATTTAGGTGAATTATATATTGATGGAAAGATTATTCAATTTCCCACGTGATAGGAAGTTAAAATTATGGAAATACCACGTGTATAAGAATAAATTCTTATTTCAAAGCAAGTTCTATCATCCTTGAGATGATTTTCAAGCTAAGAAAAAGCACAGGTATTACAATATCTCCCCCTTGAGAACATTTGTCCTTGAATGAGATTAACTAAAAGGGGAAACAATAAACGGAACATGAACTGAGTATGAGTAACTGGAACATGATCTCATAACGGACGTGACTGGCAAGTTGAATATAATATACTGAACATGCATATCTGATGCAAGCGTAACTGATTCATAAATGCATAACTGAAAGTTTTGAAGAACTAAGTTTTCTCACAATGAGAATGCATGTCTGATGCATAACTATATAACTGATTTGATACATAAATTCATGACTGAATATGCGGTGGTACTTGATACCAAGATTATCATGGTATACTAAGTTAGTGATGCACACTTATCATGAAACTGAGTAAGCTTAAAGAGAACTATTACCTTGAGATTGATCTGAGTTGGTGGGGAAGAGGTGAGGATACTTGGTATGCATATCTACTTCTGCTTCCTAAGTAGCTCTCTCGATGGACTGATTTCACCAAAGAACTTTAACTAGA
>NW_025825132.1:0-4549 GCF_002878395.1 Capsicum annuum | reverse complement strand
AAAATTATTAAGTGGTTGGATACAAGAGTGGTTTACCCTATTTCTGATAGTAAATAGGTGAGCCCAGTTCATTGCGTGCCCAAAAAAGGGGGCATGACTGTTGTTGCAAATGAAAGGAATAAGTTGATTCCACTCAAGCTTGTGACTGGTTGGAGAGTTTTCATGGACAAATACAAACTAAACTCATGGACTTTGAAAGACCACTTCTTGATACCCTTTATGGATTAAATGCTTGATTGATTGGCTGGAAGAGGGTGGTATTGCTTCTTTGATGGTTGTTCTAGGTATAACCAGATCTGTATTGCTCTTGAAGATTAGAAGAAGACGAAATTCACATGCCCATATGGCACCTTTTTATTTAAGAGGATGCTGTTTGAGTTATGCAATGCACCCACTACTTTTCAATGGTGCATGGTGTTTATTTTCTCAGATATAGTGAAGGACACCTTAGAGGTGTTCATGGATAATTTCTCTGTGGTTGGAGATTTATTTGAGCTGTGTTTGGGAAACTTGTGTATGGCCTTACAACGATATGTTGAATTCAATTTGGTGCTTAATTGAGAGAAATATCAGTTTATGGTAAAGGAGGGCATCATTCTCGGGCATAAAATTTCAGCAAAAGGGAGAAATGTCACTTTTATCAGAGGTTTATAAGAGACTTCTCGAAGGTTGCAAATCTACGTTGCAAACTTTTGGAGAAAGAAGTGAAGTTCTCCTTTGATGATGATTGCTTGAAGGCATTTGAATGCCTTAAAAGAAGCTGGTCGAGGCCCTTATCATTATTACACCGGAATGGTCAAAACCGTTTGAGATCATGTGTGATGCAAGCAGTGTTTCCCTTGGAGCTGTATTGGTATAAAAGAAGGACAAACTGTTTCATCCAATATATTATGCCAGTAAAGCACTGAATGGAGTGCAAGAGAACTACACCATCACTGAATAGGAACTCCTGGTTGTAGTGTATGCTTTTGAGAAATTCAGGGCTTACCTGTTTGAGATCATGGTGGTGGTCCACACTAACCACGTAGCCTTGAGATATTTGATGGATAATAAGGATGCAAAACCAAGGTTGATTAGATAGGTGTTGCTGCTATAAGAATTTGACTTTAAAGTCAAAGATAGGAAGGGTTGCGAAAACTAAGTTGTGGATCATCTGTCTAGAATAGAGGAAAGTGGGCAGTTAGTGATGAAATAAAGATAAATGATATATTTCTTAATGAGGAGATCTTGGTTGCTTCTATGGATAAAATGCCTTGGTACGTTGATATTGTAAATTATGTTGTAAGTGAAGCCATTCCAGAAAATCTTTCCTTCCATCAAAGAAATAAATTCCTTCATGATGTAACACACTGGGATGAGCCGTATCTTTTTCGGTGATGTGATGAAAATATTATAAGGATATGTGTGCCAGAAGTAGATGTATTGTGTATATTAGAAGCATGCCATACTTCTCCAGTTGGAGGTCACCATGCAGGTGACCGAATGACTAAAAAGGTGTTGCAGAGTGGCTACTATTGGCCAACAATGTTCAAGGATGCTCACGAGTTTGTGCTGAAGTGCGACTAATGTCAGAGGCAGGGGTCAATCTCCAAAAGACATGAGATGCCTTTGACTAAGATGTTTGAAGTGGAATTGTTTGACATCTAGGGCATCAATTTTATGGGTCCTTTTGTAAGCTCGTATGGTATAAAGTATATTCTAGTTGCTATTGATTATGTCTCGAAATGGATCAGAGTTGTTGCCTTTTCTGATAATACAGGAAAGAGGGTTGTTTCTTTTCTCAAGAAAAATATCTTCTCTCGCTTTGGAGTACCACGTACAATTATAAGCGATGAAGGATCTCATTTTTGCAACAAAGTGTTTCGAGCTGCCTTAGCAAAATATAGGGTGAAACTGCATAGAGTTGCCACTCCAGATCACCCACAAACTAGTGGACAAGTGGAGGTGTCAAATCGAGAGATTAAAGCCATCCTAGCCAAAACGGTGAACGTTAGTCGGCAAGACTGGTCTCAAAAGCTCGATGATGCCTTGTGGGCATATCAGACTTCTTTTAAAACACCCATTGACATGTCACCATTCTAGTTAGTCTATGGAAAGCATGCCACTTACCAATAGAGCTGGAGCACAAGGCTTTATGGGCACTCAAAAGGTTAAATTTGAATTAGAAGAAAACAGCAGAGCTAAGACTGGGGCAACTGAATGAGATGGATAAATTTCATCTCGGGGCATATGAAAGAGCAGACCTATACAAAGAAAAGATGAAGAAAGATCATGATTGGAGGATCGAGAAACGAGATTTCCAAAAAGGTGACTTGGTGCTTCTGTTCAATTCTATACTTAAACTGTTCCCAGGTAAGCTTAAATCCAAGTGGTCAGGCCCATTTAGATTTAGTCAAGTCTACTCATCTAGAGTAGTAGAACTTGAAAATGAAGACGGAGGCATCTTCAAGGTTAATAGGCAACGAGTCAAACTTTATATTGGTCCAAAAGACTCGATGAAAAGTATTGCTACTATTTATCTCGATGAAGTCTGAAGTAATCGAGATACCTGAGTCGTGTCGCATCGTTAAATCAGGTGCTGCATGGGAGGCAACCCATGATCCCCTTGCTTGATCTACTCCAGGTATACACTAACCCTTAGTTCATTTTTTTTTTTGATTTTAAGTTGAGGGTGTAGGGTGAGTTTTTGTTGTAATATTTTATAGTTGAATAGGAGAAATACACGTACCTGAGGCAGTTAAAATGGTTTTCTTATTTTGTGGGAGAAATACACGTACCTGAGGCAGTTAAAATGGTTTTCTTATTTTGTGAACACCTCTCAAATGGTCTGATTGTTTAACTATGTGATTTACATCTAATTGTGACCACTATAGATCTTGTTATAGTATTAGTTCTAGTGACTTGGTAATCATTGCTAAACAATTGCATGAAATGTATAAGTAGTAACTTGTGATATACTTGTGTGCCATGTGTGTGAGAGATCTTACTTAGTCCCCCTTTGTATGTTGAATCCAGAACTTGCCCGGTTAGTCTTACCTAGGTTGAAGGATAGGGGTTAGGAAAGGATCATAGGCCATTTTGATATTAGTCCATTTTTAGCCTAAATGACCTTTCCTGTATGCATAATATCCCTTGATCCCTATTTTGAGCCTGAATAGCCTATTTCTTTTTATAATACTTATCACCGTCCTATTTATATCATAATGAACCTATTTTGGCCCTGGTCCTCCTTGGACACTGTGCACCTTGACTAAGGCAAATAGCCTAAGTTGAGAGTGGCTATCATAGGGGTGCATGATGTAAAATGAGTATGGAGAAAGGAAGAATAAAATAAAAGAATAAAAACCTGGGTGCGGTGGAAAAGAACAAAAAAAGAAAAGTTGTGAAAAAAAAGTGATTGTAGAAAAGACTACACCCATCCTGAATATGTGTGATCAAGAAGAATAGAAAAAGGTTAGTAAGTGAGACCCCAGAAGCTAGTGTAGTGTCAAAGACGCTTAGTCACTTTAAATATTATCGAGTATCATACCAGCCCCTAGCCTACATTACAAGCCAAATAGAAGACCTATAGTGATCCTAGCTGACCTGTCTGAAAATCTTGGTAATGAAAACAAGGGCAACCCTATGGTATTTGGCATATATTGATTTAGGGCTGTACATTTTTGGTTCAACCTATTAACCCAAATTGATAATTAGTTTATTGGGCTAATGGGTCAGTTTTGTTACTTTTCGGGTCGGGTGTTGGGTTAAACATTTTTGTTACTGGTTTATTGGTTCGGGCCTCGGGTTCATGGAATTTTTAATCGGGCTACCCAATAGCCCGATAAGCAAATAAGTACACTACACTAGGTAGCCCAAAATCCAAAGAGTTAATGCCGACCCAAGCGGCCAAAAGGGTAAATGACCAAAGGTAATAGTAGTATAGGGTTACTTTATACTTTTTAATTTTATTCCCTCTCTCACTATTCATTATAATTAGCGTTTCTCACACTACAATTCATATTTTTGATTTCACAATCGGCTGTTGCTGCTCAGAATCAGCTGAATTTTTGCTCAAAACTGCTCAATTAAGAGGGATAAAACGCTGCTCAGCTGTTGCTGCTCACAATTGCTGCTGTTGTTGCGCTCAACAGGTAACAATTTTTGCTCCATCTCATTGTTGTTTCTTAGATAGTCTTCTCCTTCATCTTCAATTTCTGGTCAATGTCCAATCGTTGTTGTTTGCAAATCTCTACCACCATCTCAGCAGTGATAGGTTCCCAAACGTTAAACAAACAGGATGTTAAGTTATTTGCAAAGCAGATGGGGATTCTTCGGCTTAGTCTTCATCTTTTGATCTAGTTATCTTTGCACAAGAAGAAATGTTCGAGGATCATATTGATTCTTAGAGAGTCATATGTGCATTGTACATGGAAGAAATAAAAATTTCCCTTTTTCCATCCTTACTACACTAAATCACTGTATCTGCAATTGTAAATCTCAGTTATCGGCTTGACATATTAATGGCTAATGAAAATATAATTACCAAACTTACCTGAAGAAGACTGGA
>NW_025825131.1:0-2950 GCF_002878395.1 Capsicum annuum | reverse complement strand
ACTAGGAATTTATCAAGGACTGGCCTAGTCTAAAATTTTTAACACTTTATCTGGGGTGAATATTAACTAAATTTTGGCATTCTAAGATATTCCATAGTTATGAAAAGTGTTGTCAAATTTATGCAATGAAATACCAGCATAGAACTTAACCAACTACCCCAAGAACCATATCACCAACAATCGCATACCAAAAATACCATAAAGCATTCTAAGCAAAGAGGTAAAATGTATCAAAATTGAAAAATAACTACAAGTATTATTATATCATCCACCACTAAAACACATATTTGTCCTTAAATGTAAGGATAAAATAGGTAAATGTACTCTAAAACAACTTTGGATATCTACTCCGCATGTCCAACTCTGTCTCCCAGTGTCCTCTTTAATTAGCTGATGCTTCCACAAAACCTTTAGTAAAGTTGTAATGAACCTCTAGGTTATTTTAAAAATTTATGTTCATTTCAGGCATTTTGAGCCTTCCCACAGCTGCTACAGGTCATTTATGATTTATTGAAAATATCATTTTAGTTATCAAATAATTATTTGGGTTTTAAGCTTATTTTCCTATTTTGGATCTATCATAGTTAAAGAATCTATCTCGGACCAAAAATTCTAGTATACAACCATGGATGAGAATCATGAAATCACCATTAGCTTTGGAGATTTGTCTTTAGGCTAGGGTGACCTTTGGATTAGGTCCAACAACTTCCTGACTCATTTTGGGCTATTGAATGATTATATGAAAATGGACCTATTAGTGTGGGATGCACATTTTGTTGAAACAATATCAAATGAAAGTTTTAGTGGTTCCATTGAGTTCAAAATGTCAAATTTTGTATGGTAGCATAGTTCATTAGCATGCACGATGTTTTGAAAGAATCCCTAACACTCTGTTGGAGTTTATTTTTGACTTAGAGAAATCTGGTGCATAACACCATTTGGTGAAACTGGTTAAGTGATGGTTGCTTAAGTGACAAGGTGATAACTTTAGTAATGTACCTTGGATCCCTCCATCCTATTAAGAGATATCCTATCATCTTAAGTGGAGGTCGACGACCTAAGCTAAGGCCAAATATTTATGCAGTGGTCGCTTAAGCAATAATTTGACCGCTTAGGCAATCTTTGGGTCACTTTAGCGGTAGTTCCTGGGATTAAATTACCTTCATCCTAATTTTCCATTCATTTTCTAACGATTTTCCCACCATTTTGAGAGATTAAATAGAATAAAGTATGGGGAATCATTCACTGAAGCTAAGGTAAGTTAGCCCAATATTCTTTGGTCATTTCCCATTATTTATCACGTCAATTTACATCCTATTTTATTATAAATCTTAGAAATTGGGTATGAAAATTTTTATTCCTTAGGGGCTGATTTGGACATTCATTTATGAACCATTTGATCCTAAATTTTGAGAATACATTCCTAGGACATATTTGTAGGTAAGGATTCTACGACATGTTTATAGGTAGAAATAGAAGCCTATAACCTTAAATATCTTATAGGTGAATCAACCCTTAAGATAATATACGTGTTATAGTGATACAAGACTATCACCCTAGATTATAAGTATTTTAACCATAGTTGGTGCTAATTATCCTTTAGTAAAAAGATTACTACCTGACTTGGTGGATTATCATAGTTTTCAAAATTATAGTATTTTTGTTATACTAGTTATATAGTGTTGGGCTCGAGTCCACGGTTACAATAACAGTTAGTCACCGGGTTAGTATTCTATCCTTGGACGTGGCTTTAGCCTATAGAGGCTTGACCACTTATGATTGTATTGTTTGGATACTGGATACTGGTGATGACATTTATAGTCTTTGTTATATTTATGCTCACTTAGTTGTACGATTTTGACTAAATCGTGAATTTACTATTATTTTTTGAAAATGGAATTTATCCCTACTTTCCACTTTTAACAAAATTCTATTATAAAGGGAATCATACCACCTTAATGGACGATTTATGAATTTTTAATACTAAAAATGATCTTTTAGGATTTAGACTTAGGTTAATTCTGGTTCATGGCTTAGCCACCCTTTTAGAACTTCTATTTAATTTAGCAAAGAGATATATTGGAACCCTTTCTACTCTATATCACTTATTAAGTTCTGAAGTTTATCCCAAGAAATGGACTTATATTTTTTAGCAATGGATTGAGTTCATCCAATTATTATATATACATCTCTCCAATACTAGATATAGTATATTGATGATGATAATCATTTGAGTTACAAGATAAGGACTAGGTTAGTTGTATGTGGATATTTTCGAATCCCCTAGGTGACCTTCATCCTTAAGTCATCGTATTAGAGAAGAGAGATCTCTATAGGTCCTACCTTCGCATGATTTTGAGCTAGAGGAGGTGGATACACTAGGTACGTTATGGCACTTGGATCGGTTATGCTACTACGACCTTACTTTGCATTCATTCATTTATATACATTGCCTACCACCAGTATATTTCTTGGTGCTTGTATCTATCAGCCTTATGGGAGTTATATAGGTATATGTTATGATTGCTATGTGGTTAGTATTGAATGAACCTTTCGAGTTTAAGGGGACTCAATTATTTATTGTTTGTTTGAACTAGTTGATTACTTTATTATTGTTGTTGCAATTAGTTTGTGGTAGGCTGATTGTGGACTGATACTGAGGTTTGTTGTGTGATTTTTATCCCTTTTCCTTTTTACGATAAATTATATAATGGATAATTTTTTCATGGTAAGACATAATGATTAGGAACCCTGACCATGATAGTATTAGCTTTCGCACTTCATTAGTATTCCCAAGAGAGGTTATGTTGGCTACTTTAGGCTATTATATTTGAGTAAATCTTGTATACCTATATGTATGCATATATATCTAGCTATTGTATCACCGTATATCCGCTTCTTTCATTTTTCATTCATATTATATGTATATTTCTTATCCTTGTATATTAAT